>NW_027104385.1:541510-825698 GCF_902728285.1 Clytia hemisphaerica | reverse complement strand
TTAAATATTCGAAAAAACTTGGAAAAGCGAGCGCGTAGCAGCCATTTTAGAAGCTCTACGCGCAAGATAACAGAATATGTTAGCTTTTAGTTGCAAGTAGCGCATGATCCTGAAGTAGGATGAATTTTTCCGCAAATTATGAACAAAAGTTTTTGATGTTATTATTATCACATATCATAGTATTTCACAATAATGGCGCAACTTTTTTCTGATTCTAATCATAAGTTTTTTGTCTGACAAAAAAAATTAAAATCTAGGGTCTAATTTTCTGTCTTACTTGTAAAAACGAGACTAGCACAGTATTTCTATGGATTTGTAAGTTGAGCTAGTTCACAATAATAAGGACAGAAATCTTGTTTTTATCACAAAGAAAATATCGTTTTTGATGTTTGATTTATTCTTCAATGCAGAAGAAACTTAACCAAAATTTTTTACGTTCAAAATTCTTAGATACGTTTAAAATACATTTATTTTTTTCGAATAATTTGGGTAAATTGCTCTGCTCCATTGATAATTGTAGCAAATTAGTTAGCTAAATTGTTTTGTGTATTGGCGGTTTAGTTTGATCAAATTACGAGCAATTAGAACACAAAAGATTTGAGAAAATTGATGTTTAAAAGTTTTATTTTAACAAGCCAAGTTGTCAGTTGTGTCAGTCACATGTCCGTCAGGCCATGAGCTATGTTAGGAAGAGTCTCTCTTCTTGGCTTCAATTTAACAACTCCAATTTTATTTCCAAAATTTATCTATTAATATTTATTTTCTTTCTAACTTTCAGGTAAAACCATAATATACCGACGGAATACGGACACACAATTGAAGGATGATTAAAATCACGATATACCAAACAAAAGACGAAGACGCCATCTTATTTTTCAATTTTTAAATTTTTTTTTAAATTTTTAATCTTTTATTAGAATTTTCGTTGTAAATTTTAACTTTAATTTTGTTTATTCTACTAAATAAAATATTCCATTTACAAGTCAAACGATTAGACTTGTATCCTGTATCTCAAAACGCAGTTAATCTGAGTGAATATTAACCAATAACCCATCGAATACAGCTCAACAATGTATACCCCTTACAAGCATCGATAAACCTCGGAAAATAATAAAAAAATGCCCCGATAAAATCCCTATAAGGACCCGAATACTGGTAGTGGTATTCTTACAAAGAAAAGAAAAATAATGCATTACAAATTCTCGATTCTTATGAAAAATCTTTCCTATAAGAATTATTTCGGATATTGAAAAGGCATTTTAAATTTGGATTTTCAATTCATTTGAAATCTTGTCCGCTATTTAAAGTGCATTTTAATTTTGACGCCGTTCATTAAAAATGTATTTATAATTTTCCTCAATTCTCTTTTTCATGTTAAAAATGTATTTGTAATTGTGAAGTATCAAAAAATTATAAAATTGTTCAAAAAAGTAAATGCAGTTAAAATGAAATCCTAATGAATTATATATCCTATTTTTTCAAATGTTATTTCAATGCAATTAAAGTGCATACTGTATGCTATTCCATGATGCATTTTATTTACAAAGTTTTTACTCTAGCAATGCGATTTAAATTCGTTTAACATTTTTGTCCAGGTCCAAGTTTCACTACATTTAAATTGCAATTAAACTCAAATTTCAATGAAAAATTCGATGCATTTAAAACGCGCGGAAGTTCCGTAAGGGCGCCTCTGGACTTCGAAAATCTTTCCCTCTCTTAGCAAGCCTTCTAGGGTCTCTTCAACAAACTTTTTGTTTCGTAAAGCTGATTTGTTATTCTTAAGCTCAAAAGGTGGTGGATTATACCTAAAGGGAATTCTGTAACCGTGCTCGATAACCTCCAAAATGTGTAAATTGGCTTCTAAATTTTTCCTCCAGAATTGAAGGTGCCTTTTTAAACTTCCTTTTCCCCTTTGTTTATTTTGAGAAATACAATTATCACTCTTACCATTATCCCATTGTTTATCTTTTAGGACACTGGTGTTTCCAATGGCCGGTCTCTCCACACACGAAACAAGCGTTGAGTGGTACTGGATACCTTCGTGGTTGCGAAAATGGTTGGAGATGGTTGGTTGCTGTGCCTTCTCCACTGGCACCTTGCCATAGAAAGGGCCTTTGGTGTAGAGGTATAAACACTTGCTGCTGTTGTGGAACCACGTGTTGTATTGGAAGCTGTGGTCTAGACTGATAATTCTGTACTGCATGGTTATACTGGGGGGACATGAATTTCTTGTTTGGGACCACATTGTTGAAAGGGTCCTGTTGGTGCTTTCGTTTCAAACTTGAGATGGCTCTACCCTCAGCTTTCCTCCACCTATCATCATCTCCATCCTCGAACAAATCATTGGGCAAATATTCTTGGACAGAATCCCAACCGGCTACCGAGCGATCAGCCAAACAAATGATTTTCTGGCGCTTCAACAATTCCTTCTCCATCTTGTCTAATACTGATGCCAGTTTATCTTTATTGTTGGCCTCCAAAAGAACTTTAGCCTCAATATTCAACTCGTACAAATCCTGAGTAAAACTATATTGTAATTTATTAGATATTGATTTAAAATCACGAGAGCTTTTATTTTGAATAGTTTTCATTTGAGACTTAATAAATACATTATCCTTCTCCCTTTTTTCGTCTGATTGATCGAACCTTCGTTGTAAAAAGTTCATAAGGTTATCCTGAAAGGCAATAGGATCGAAATCATTTTGTATCTGTTGTGGATCACCCTGCTGGCCTTGAAAATTCTCCTGCTGTTCCTCCTCTTCTCTAATAGGTCTAAATTGGCGATTACCTCTATCGATTCTGATTGGAATAAATTGGTTTTCCTCATCCGACTCTGTTCTTATGTTGTCTACTTCTGGTTGTACTGAAATCTCCTGATTATTCCTCTTTGGTCTTCTCGTGATCGTCGATGAACTCTTCTTTTTGTTGGATGTCTTTTGAGGAGCCATGATATTTTTGAGTTTTCTAAACATTACTCTTGTAAAGTTGCAAGCGACTCTAGAAGCTTTGAACGACGTGTGAAGAGGAATGCAAAAATCTACCTTCTTAAGCCCACGTTTCAAAATTGATAAAATGCGGAACCCTAAAAACGCCTACCTAAATAACGCCCAAAATGCCGAACACGAAAAACTCTAAAAACGCCTTCCGCCTCTCGCATAATGTTCTCCGAAAATGTAAATAAATACACAACACTCGATATTTTTACTTTCGCATAAAACATTACAATATGAATATGAAAAATCAAAATCAGTTCTTTCAAAAAAACGTACAGTCATTTGAAAATAAGACAAAACCAAGATTTTAATCTGGATGTTAAGCAAACTTTTTGAAAGATAGTCATTAGTATACTATTATATTGAAGAAGCCCCCCCCTCTAGCGGACCCTGAATACAAGAAATCACGCAATTTTTTCGAATCACACCAACCTGATTTTTCAGTAAATCAGAAAAATTTCTGGGGACAATCGGGGAAAGATTTTGCACATAAAAAGCGGAAAAAGAGAAAAGTTCACGTATTCACGCACAAAATAGCCCAGATTCACGCTTTCACGCAATCAAAAAGTGGATTTTTACGTTCACGCAAATTTTTCAATTCACGCATTCACACATTTATTTCAATTTTCACGCATTCAAGCAATCAAGCACAATGAATTGGCTTGAATCAAGAATGTAACAAACTGTGCTTAATGATACTATCGATAAAAATAGTTAAACGTGTAAAAACCAACCGTACATTAATATGGCTGAATCGGCCAGCCCAAAGAAAATCAAAATATCATTCTAGTGAACTTTCCATCTCCGAAGGTCTTTTATATTTGAAATTTAGTCATGTTTGATATTTTATTGGTTATTTAATCTGACTCCTAACGTCAACATCAGTTCGTTAACAAATCGTTTAAAATCATAGTGATGTCAATGTGAATGTGGCGGAAGAATGTAGTCTAAAGTCTATTCACGATAAGTGTGCACTCTTTTTTCATTTACTTATAACTTTTGAAGGAATTCTTCAATCTTTATAAATTTGGTATCATTAGAAAGATATTAATTAGTGGAACAATTTGGAATAAAAAAATCTTTAAAATAATTCTAAAAATGAAGATGAAAATGAAGAAGAAAAAAATGAAGATCTTGTAGAAAGGTGCTATAACTATCATTTTCGCTGAAGTGAAACCTTGATTATCGAACGTCATCACTGTGAAAAAATTTCTCAAAAATAATTATTCAGTCAAAAGACATCAAACAAATTTATAAGCTGATTGACGTCTAAAAACGTACCCTGAGTATCAGAGGTTAAGTTTTCAAAAAATATATTAACCTCTGAAGACAAATAATAGAAATTCTATCGCGCATGTGTCAATCTAATCACTGTACAAAAATTCAAAGATGAAGAGCAAATATTACCATATTAATGTCTAGCAGACTGTATCAGTATGCAGTTTACTATTTACGAATTCCCCAGAAACCTCCAAGTCTAATTGAAATGAGTTTATTTCGAAAGAAATCTTTTATATGATCCCAAATGTATTTTTTTTTTTAAAGTTCAACTACTTTTATGTACAAATATATATAACTCATTGATTAAAATGAAGAATAAAACAAATATGCAATAAACTATAAAGTGACTGCAAAAAAGGAATGACAGGTAAGACAGGAAAAACAAAACAAAACAAAACCATACAAAGAAAACGACCCAGAGACTTTAGCATAACCTTGCGGTCACGCCGGGCTGAAAGAAAACACACGGAATACTCATGCGATAAATGATAAAAAGTATAAAAATTAATAGAAATTTGATTTGCATTAAATGTTCTGGTTTAAGTTATTTGCCATTTCGGCGAAATCAACATCAGCCATCTCGATGGAGTGTTGATTCCTTCGTGTTCCTCGTATGCAAAGCAAGCAGGATCGTAATAAGGAGAAGTTTAACTTTGCGCGTATGGAGTTTATTACCATAGACTTTGGAATGTTGCGCTTCTCCGAGATTCGGGTCGCCGCGTGTGAAAAGAAACGATCGCATTCACGACTCATTCCTCCGAAACAGGTGAAGACCAGCGGTGTGAACGATCCTCCTTCCACGGTTCGAATTCTTTCATTGTAGCACCTCTTTTTTTCGTTCTCGTTCTTCTTGTGTGCAGCCTGAAGACTCTGGTTAAGGTGGCTCTTAGCTAATGGGTTGAAAACCCTTATGTCTACAAATGCTAATTGCCCCTTCACCCAGAAGTCTTTGACTGCGACATCCGTTCTCGATCCTTCCGTCTTGATGGCTGTCTTGTATGTCATCCGTTCGCCAGTCAACGGAGTAAGTGTAGGTTCGACTATAACATGGTTGCTGATTTCTTTTGCGATCTCGGCGGTAAGATCACGAAGCTCGTTGTGTCGGGAGATGATGAAACCGCCCCGAGGACAGTTCATTGCGTGTTGGATGTCGAAAGCCAAACCACAGACACATGTTGTTGGTAGACGCCTCAACGGGATGTTATAACGAATAAAGATTGCACCCCAGAAGGCTCGTTTCTCAAGATAGAATCCATTTGACTTGATTGGCAGAGCTGTCAACCAAAGGGAAGCACCATTCTCCGTAGAAGCTTCAATCGATTTTAGCTTCAATTGGCATTGAGTCTCTTCTTTGATGTCAGCAAGTTGTTTTTGGTTGTCCCTCCGTTTGCCTGCCCTGATCGCTATTTTGATCTTCATTTGCTCTTTGGCATCTTCCTCATACACTTTTTGGTGATCTTTTAGCTTTTCTCTTGAAGAACGAGTCACTTTGATGGAATTTATGTACTCTCGTTCGCACATCTCTGACGGAATGATAAGTCCCATCCCACCAAATCTTGGTGGAAGGGAGAGCAGTTTACGATCCAGAGAGTTGAACTCATGCCCTTGGAAGAGAGTCTTGATCAATGCATCGATGGCTTCATCTAGAGGTTTAAGGTGTTGTTTGATGTTTGGTGTCGTCCTCATGATATATACATATCTGTGTCGTAGACCATGGATAAACGCAGCGAAGGCAAGATGTGGTTGAGTCTTCGCGATATCTTGAAGAAGGTGGAGTTCTGATACCCACTCCTCGACTTTCTTCTCCATAAAGGCGTCTTTTGTTGGTTCATCACTGATGATAGTGCCAAGATGTCTTCTACCCCTCGTTGTTATATTGATCGGCGAGCTTTTGAAAAGCTCTCTTGCAGTGTCAGAACTTTCTTCCTTTACAATTAGCCAAGACTTTGATTCTTCAACAAAATATCCAAGGAGTGGACCATGCTTTATAATTGCATCCCACCAGATCTTGAGGACTCTCAACTTGCCTACCCCAGTGATGTCATCTGCAAATGCCACTTGTAAGACATTGTTGGTTTCAATTGTTGTTAGAAGCGGTGTCAGACCGAGTGCGTACATAGACATGGCAACCGGGTCTCCTTGTGTAGTTCCTTCGTTGGAGGAAATTTCTCCTCCACCATTGATGAATAAACGTGCCGGTCTTGAATAACAGTTATGGATATAAGTTGCCAATTCGGGACATAATATCTTTATGTTGTGAAGTGTAGTTTTCCGATTTAGAGAATTGAAGGCGTTCTTTGCATCAACTTGGATAAACGCCTCTGTGTCATCTTCTTCAAAGGACTCTCGTATTGTATGGACTGCAACCTCGACTCCAGCTTGTTGTCCGGCACACAGTTGTTGATATCCAGCAGTCTTGATGACATCTTGCTTGACAATATACGAGACAGCTTTTCCCATAATTCTTCTCAAGACTTCGCCAATCCCGATGGGTCGGATTCCTGGTGATTTGTCTAGTGGAATGAGACGACATGCTAATAGTGCTTCAGTTGATGCGAGATCTTTTGTTTCCATTGAACAAAGTTTCCTTGTTAAAGCGACAGCGTGGCAAAGATCGTTTGCGGATGAACCAAAGACTTTGTTATTTGTCATTCGTCTCCAAGCGTCGGCATCAAGATTTGAGGGACCATGTGATCCTTCCCCAAATGTTTAACAGTATTTACTAAACCTTTAATTATGGAAATGTCACTTTAATTGAATCGAAATAATAGACAAATTTATGTTATGATTCTCTATCACTGACTCTTTTTACAAAGCATTAATGACTTTTTGTAAGTTGTGTTTTCAACGACGGGAATAAAAATATCAACTTTGAACCTCATCCAAGATCTTAGATGGTCGTCATGGTTACTTTTGTCTTCGTTGATTGCGCGATGAATAGAATCTCGATTCGTCGGCACAGCGTAAATATATGATTTTGAGCTGTGCTTTTCACGGTACTAAAAACGCTGTTTTCTGCTGTTTTTTTGGGTCAATCACTTATTAAATTTGTATCATAACTTTGTATTGAAAAAATATTTTAGTGAAATCTCTTCACAGTGATGACCTCCAAAGATCAAGGAATGTCTCCAGTGAAAATGAAAGTTATAGCACTTTTCTACAAGATCTTCATTTTTTTCTTCTTCATTTTCATTTTCATTTTTAGAATTCTTTTGAAGATTTTTTTATTTCAAATTGTTCAACTCACAAATATCTCTCCAACGATACCAAATTTATAAAGATTGAAGAATTCCTTCAAAAGTTATAGGTAAAAGAAAAAACTGCACACTTATGCACACTTATCGTGAATAGACTTTAGTTCAAATAAGAGATAGTTAATTGTTTATAGAAAATATCAGGAAAACTATTGATGTCAAGAAAATCACAAAGAAACTGTTTTTCGGGGCATTTCCCGATTTGGGAGATTTGGGAGATTTGGGAGATTTCAAAAAACAAACCGTTACATTTTGGGGATTTCATTTTTGCACAACTTTGCTAGATATTTGAAAACTTTAGACAAAACTTTGTAAGTGTAATAAACGTATTAATATATAGATTTCACCTCATACCTTAGAGTGACCAAGAACTTATCGTTAGCAAAAAGATGGAGTTTGTGGCTGTAATAAATGAACCGTTTGTTGCGTGCTCTTAGGCGTTCTTTTTACGACTGAACTTCCTTTTAACAAAATTAAGAAATATATGGAGTCTTAATGGCCTAGCACTGTCTCGATAACCCAACAAAAATATTTACAATAGCGAATCTTCAACCGTAAATACAGCTAAGCTTCATGCAACTCATCAAGGGATTTCTTCAAGATGATTCAATTGTCTGTAATCAACAATTGAACCGATATCACTCAGGGATGATCGACCACCACAATTATATAAACCTTGTTCAAGACTTTGTGGAAAGCCATTCTTAACTCGAATGTACCTGAAAGGGTAATACAAATATAAAGGACTTAAATATGAAAGATTTCAAAATTGTAAAATTCAAAATTCACCACCCGTAAAAGCTTGATATTGAATAGAATTAACTTTATTAACTTCATAGAGCTGTCGTACGGCGATCGCCAACAAATCTTCTTGACTTAATATTTTGGTCATCGAAGCCTTGTGTTCTTATATAGTTTGTTCTTATATAAAAAACTTTAGGAAAACCCCCTTCCCCTAGCTCTTAAATACCGTTCTTTAAAGATCTTCAGTCCTTTTAGCACCGAAACACCGACAGAAAAAGGGCTAATACTGTCACCGTCAAACCCGTATATTATCTTTTATGGACGTTAGATAGACGTTATTTAAAAGATGTTTTTGCTGTTAAGAAATGAACTCACGCGTCATCAAACATATAGATCTTATCGTTCTTGATAAAGTAAGTTTTCTGATCCAAGTTTGAGCTGAAAGCTGCATCAATAAAATCGGGAACACCTTTCCAGTTTTCGGAAATCACTTTCGGATAACCGGGATCCATTTTGAGTTTGACGCCATCAAATCGATAATAAAACGGACCGGAAAAGAAATAGACACGATTGTTCCGTTTCCATTTGAAACTGCGTCCACTTTTTTGACTTGTTCCGGAAGATTTATTTTTAATGGATTATTTTCTGTACCATGTATATTATGCGGACTAGAACTGAAGCCAAAAAATTGGTGATAGTAGATCCAATATCTAAAAAAAAGATTTTCGCTTTTTTAAGAGAATAGTATTTTTGTTATTTTACATTGCGAATCTTTATTATTCGAATCTTTTTGTAATTCGAACTAAACTACTGAACGCTTCACAAGAAAAATAGTTCAAGTACTCTCCCCTCACAAGAAAAATAGTTCAATTACTCTCTGATATTCAAATCTTTTTCTAAATCGAATAAACTTCGAATCTTTATCTAAATCGAATTTTCGTTCTCATGAAGATCGAATTAGAGAAAGTTAACTGTGCAGTGCATCCGGAAAAATTCCCGTTCGAGCTTGAATTAGCAAGAATCGATTGTATATGATATTAAAAAAAATAGTTTCTACCTTCAATATGGAATTCAATAAACTCGAAAAAATTATGTCAAATGTAGACGATGAATCATGTTGAAAAGCAGAACGGAAGAATATAGAACGTTTTTTGATTTCCAAATGAATCCCTTTACCTTTCGCCGGAGAAATAAACGGCTTGATGTTTTGAACCGACCTTCAAATTCATTGCTGCGTCTATATAGGCCCTAGGATTCGATAGTTCGGAATGAAATAGCGTCTCTGTATTGATGCTAATTTCTCAAAATTCATAATAAGGGTGAGATCACCATTTTCTTTGAATGCAACTCGCATTCTGTAATATGGGTTGTAATAAATTGCGTTGATTTCCCCAGCTGGACAAGGGCGGTCTTTTGGTACTTTGGGCATTGGTTTGGGTGTTGTGGTAGTTGTTGGGGCCGGTGGTGTAGTGCCAGTTCGAGAACCTGTGAAATATCATTTTACCTTTTTCTGGGTGGTTGTGGCTAGTTGTGGCTGATTGTACCTTTTTTCTGGCTGGTTGTGGCTGATTGCACCTTTTTCCTAGCTGGTTGTACCTTTTTCTTTCTAGGTTGTTGTGGTTGGTTGTACCTTTTTCTGGGTGGTTGTACCTTTTTCTGGCTGGTTGTGGCTGGTTGTGGCTGATTGTACCTTTTTTCTGGGTGGTTGTACCTTTTCCTGAAGAAACTGTCTAGAAGCCCAATATAAGTAATCACACCCCTGTTTCACTGACCCACTGGGACCCCAGCCCCACTGGAATATTCGGAATTATATAAAAATATTTTGGAATTTCATCTCTACTGGATAAAATCTACTTTAACTTGATCCCCATTCGATATCCAATGTTTAAAAATTGTACTTCCCCGACCGACCATTCCTCAACCAGACAATATCACGACAGAAACCCCTACGACCGGGCAATTCTCCGACCAGACGATTCCACGACTGGACAATCTCCCGTGCGAATAATACGGACAATTCCCCGACAAACTATTCCCCGAACAGACGATGGGATGTCGGGAATTGTCCGGATATCGGGATAGTTTCAAAATTTGTAAATTAAAAATTGTAAACAACCTAAAGCTGAGCCAATATTAAGCGAGTTCTTGTAATTAAAATGACACAAAAAATAATACTGAAATTCAATGTCGTTAAAACTCGGATGCCAAATTTTAATTTAACTCGAAAAAAAGGGAGTTGACCCCTTTTCCTTTAAAAGGCAAAGCTTTGGCGTGAGCATCGTTTGATTTCCATATAAGATTTCGTCCTTATTGGGACTCGTCAGCACTGCATACTGCAATATGGCTAGGCAGATCGAATTCCCTAGCATCTCTCCTATACGGAAACTACCAATTTAATCCTTAAATATACAAGATACAAGTAAAACCAAGTAGGCTGAGCTTAAATTCTAATTATTCTCCTAATGTTCTTATAACCAATTAAAGAAGTAAGATCTTTAACAAGGTCGTTCATACTCTAATTGTCGAAATTTATCGAGTTTTCGGACCACCCACTTTTTTTAAAACCCCTCTCCCCGTTTATTCATTTAAAAAAATATTTTCAGTTATTACAAGCTGAATTGATCTAAATGGCCTGGATTTATGAAAAGATTTATGGGGTATTGTTAAAGGAAAAAACGAAAATTTGTATTTTCTCCTTGCAAATTATCAATATATTGATCCCCAAGATATGTTGAAAATACAACAAAACCTAAAAGAATCAAGAAAATAATATATATCTACTAAAGAAGCTAATCAAATTTAAGAAAACACTAAAACTTTTCCCACATCATATGACAACAATCAAATGACCAATGAATCTTAACACCCAAAATCCTAAAATACAAAAGACAAAACAAACCAAATTTCACTAGAGACACATTTAACGAATAGGAACCCAATATTTGAAATGAAAAGAGATCTAAACCGAAAGAAAATGGAAATAAAAGTCCCACAGATTGAAAATTTAGCAATATATTAACCGTCAGTTTAACAGACCTAGCAAAGATGTTCCTGGATTGACATATCATTTAGTTAAAAAGAAAAAGACTATAGCCAGAGTTAATTATCCAATAGTTTTTTTTGGTTTTTTAAAAAAAAATTGAATTCCGTTAAAATTAGTACGGCGATCAAAAATAGTTCTTTTCAAATATAAAGGTTGTCCGAGTCCGGCCTTTTCCCAAAAATGTGTAATTAAATATCTCTCCTTAATCGATCTTCCATTTAGATAAATCAAGTTTTTTGATATTACCGCATTCGGTTCGCTGGTTGTCAACTGTATTAGGTACTCTCAATGCTTTTGGTTGGATGGATACGATACCATTCAAGTTGTCGCAAAGAATACTCGCAAAACTGACAGCTTCGATGGCATTCCTCTGAGCTTCACTAAAAACCTTAGGACTTCGCCAAAAGAATCGATCTCCATCTCGGATTGCCGAAAATTGCTTCTTGACTAAGCATTGAAACGTCGGACCCAGTTCTGAACCCGTTGCATGAATCTCCGAGACACCAGCAGCATACAGATCGACGTCATTGGGATGCTTGAAGATTCTTTGTAAGCCTTCTCTTGCGGCTTTAAAGAAGACTTTTTTATCTTCTGCTTCCTTCCAGGACTCCAATGTTGCGAGCTTGCACAACTTACGGTAATGGCCATACGTTTGCAAGCCATGATCACGACCTCTTTGGATATTAATAGCAAGTAAATCACGATATAATTTTTCTTGAGGGCGAACAAATAATTTGCGTGCGATTCCGTCAGCAAATTTATAATCTACTCGAGCTGATTTATTACCAGTTAATCCAAACCAGATCGGTTCGATACCACGGAAGTTGACTGGTTCCCGATTGTTGAGAGCGTCTTGTAATGAAATGGGATCAGCAAGGCGATTGAACGCATTGTCATTTTGGTCAAAAGAGTTGGGAACTAAGCTATGACCATAACGGAAAGCGGCGGTATTAAAAGCATTAATAATACTGGGATCAGTGTTAGCTTTGTATTCTGTATAGACTGGAAGTTTAACCAAATCTGGAAGATATTCATCAAAAGCCAAATGAGCCCAGATTCCAGTATTAATCTTGCGTGCAGTTTGATACAAAGTTTCATCAGTGTACATGTTAGGGTTTTGTGCTCGAAGACCGTCCACAATTTTATTGTGGTTGCGGAGCCATAGGGTATGCATTGTGTGTAAGGGGATATTATCATCACCTCTTGGGTCACCTACGAAAGAGCATCCACCCAAAACACGACACGCGCTACGCTTCTTTAAACCATCAATATTTTGTAGGAAGGAACATGCAGAAACACCAGGTATTAACATAACAGGTAGCAAGCCATCGCAGGTAAGATTCATCTTAGCCCGATCTAGGAAAGGAAAAAACATTTATTACAAAATTCTACTCTCGATTTAACTTTGTCTGTTAATAATTTTTTAGTACGCTCAAGTGAAGAAGACAGGGAGTCTTTACCTCATAATTTACATCAATTTCACGTGCCAATATGTTTTTCAGATTGTAAAAAGTTTAGTTTGACACACCTCTCGTACGGGGGGAGGGGTACTTGGTACAATAAAATTTCAATCTCCAATTGGAAAATCAATTGGAATTTCAAGAGAAACTTTCACTCCCACTGTGGAGAGAAGTTTTGCCAGAGCTGTGAGACAGGGTTGAAAGACAGGGCTGTGAGATAGGGTGGTTAGACAGGGTCATAAGACAGGGCTGTGAGATAGGACTGTTAGACAGGGCTATGAGACAGGGTAGTGAGACAGGGTTATGAGGCAGAACTGTTAGACATGGCTGTGAGAAAGAACTGTTAGACAGGGCTGTGAGAATAGATTGTGAGACAGGACTGTGAGACATGACTGTTAGACAGTTAGACAGGGCCGTGAGCAAGGCTATGAGACATAGCTGTGAGACAGGACTGTTAGACAGGACCGTGAGACAAGGCTGTGAGACAGGGCTGCGAGACAGGACCGTGAGACAGAGCTGTGAGACAAGGCTGTGAGACAAGGCTGTGAGACAGGGCTGCGAGACAAGTATGTGAGACAGGTTTTGAGAATGGGTTGTGAGACAGGGCTGTGGGTTATCACTCACCTGTTGTACTTCTCAGTGCATCTGCTAGATCAGCTTCTGCTCCATAAATTTGTGAACCATCAAGAAATGACGATACCCGATTTGGAACTTCGCGCACTTCATCTACATTATTTTCGTCTTTTTTACACATGGAAACGGATTGATGAAAAGGTGTACAAGGTGTATTCTTTGAATTATCGTTCAAGTTGTTGTTATTGAACAGGATCGGTAGACAAGGATATTTAAATGATTCCTCTATGTTGTCGCAACTATAAAGAGGGAAAGTTGTTTTCATCAATATATCTTTTCATAAACTACGTCACTAACATCACTTGCCTCGTTTGGAAATTATTGCCACGGTGATTAACTCCCCAGTGGATTTTGATAAAACTACTTTCTATTAAAAAAAAATTAATGTCTCAGCCATAATCACCATGGTAATTGTTTGAATACGAGGCAGAGGCGATGATCGCGTTAGGTTGAACCTTATAAGTGCCACGGCACTTCGAATTGTCTATTTCATCTACCAAACTCTTGTATCAAAATAATCGTATCTAATTCCCCTCACATGGCATGGGTTGACCCGGGCGAAGATATATTTAATTGCTAAGTGATAGAGATATAGAGACGGTGGGTATCGAACTGGGGCGCCCAGAGCCGGAAGTTAAGGATGATAACCATTATACCATATTACCCCCTAAACAGCAATTAAAAGCATTACCTTCCGTATTTTTTATATTTGCAAACTTGCATTTCGACATCAGTCATATCATGATCCACAAATTGTGCAAAGGCCATGAAAGAAACAGCAAAACCTTCACTGTTTGACATGCTCTTCTGTTCAACTGTAAATGCAGCTTTAGAGACTTCATTTGCTGTTGGAATCACTGGTGTATTTGGAAATCCACGAGCTGTTGCCACACCATCTGCATAAAGGGCTTCTGAAAATGCGATGTTATTCAATTAAAGTTAACTTATTTGCCAAAACTTAGTCGGCCTCAATTTTAGTCATTCTTAATTATCAGTCGGCCCTAATTTTAGTCACCCTGTCAAAATTTAGTCACTAAGGGCCGACTAATAACTAAGTTTTGGCCATTTCTAAATTTTAAGTCGGCCCAAATTTTAGTCGGTCCAAATTTTTAGTCGGCCCTTATTTTAGTCACCAAGCCAAAATTTAGTCACTTAGGGCCGACTAAGTTTTAGCCGATAAGGTAGGCCATTTCCCAGTCGCAAAGTTTAATGGGTAATCAGGACCACTGCGTGCTAATTTTGAAAATATTGAAGATTTTTGCGTCTAGCCAACGGGAAGCCGTTATGGAGGCACAATCACTCCTGATTACAAATGATCCATTTCGACTGTGAAATCTATGAAATAGATTTCGTACTTAACCCGGACGGCACACAACGTCAAAACAACGTCCATTTGACATTCATGACGTCCAAATAACGTTATTTGAACGTTAAAACAACTTTGTGTAAAGAATGACGAGGTCCCTGAAACAGCGGACTGAGATGAAGTCAAAGGATAAAGCATTTGAAATTAAACGATGAAATATCGACTCTCTACTCTCTCTCGTGAATAGCACAGCTCAAAATCATATATTGACGCTGTGCCGACAAATCGAGATTCTATTCAGCGCGCAATCAACGAAGACAAAAGTAACTATGACGACCATCCAAGATCTTGGATGAAGTTCAAAGTTGATATTTTTATTCCCGTCGTTGAAAACACAACTTAAAAAGTCATCAATGCTTTGTAAAAAGAGTCAGTGATAGAGAATCATAACATAAAGTCTGTCTATTCTTTCGATTCAATTAAAGTGACATTTCCACAATTAAAAGTTTAGTAATTACTGCTATACATTTGGGGATCATGTAAATGATTTCTTTCGAAATAAACACGTTTCAATTACACTTGGAGGTTTCTGGGGAATTCCGAAATAGTAAACTGCATACTGATACAGTCTGCTAGACATTAATATGGTAATATTTGCTCTTCATCTTTGATTTTTTCTACAGTGATTAGATTGACACATGCGTGATAAAACTTCTATTATTGGTCTTCAGAGGTTAATATATTCTTTGAAAACTTAACCTCTGATACTCAGGGTATTTGAACTGTGAAATACAATTTTATGAATTTAAATATTTACCAATTAATCTCTTAACAGGGGTTTTGGTGGCTCCCCATTCTGGATGATCAAGATTGTTACAAAGCCCATCGATGGATCGGAAATTTTTGCTGGCTTTGCTGCAGTCGATGGTTGATCTTCGTTTTTGACAATCGGCAAATACACCACCTTGAAAAAATTGTTAAGATACACCTTTTCGACCGTAGCCGCCAATTGCCATGCGGACATTTTATCCCACTAAAACCGTCCCAGTCCCTTTTTCGCACCTATAGACAATAGAAAAAGGTGTCAAAAAAAGGATTGAATCGAGTTTAGGGGGGTAATTAAATATCGAGTGATAAAGGTCGAAAAGGATTCATTACGATTATTTTTGAAAAAGTCAATCTCAAAATAGTTAATTGGGCTCTTCAAGAAAAAGTTGTAAACGTGAGATGTATGATATAACATATATCACATTTCAGTTAACCCCCCCCCAAGCAGTGGTGTTGTCCAGTGGAGCTTTATTAAAGGGGCGCCAAAAGAGATTTTTTTCAACGCCCAAATCGTAAAAATCATACTTTATGCGCCTTGATCTTTACTGAGATGATTTTAAAATACTTGCAATATTTGGGGTACATACTGTTTCTGAAATAGCCCAATAGTAAATTCATAAGGTTTGTTGTTTTCACCATTCTTAAAAACTTCAAACGATCTGATTTAAGGTTGTCTACTAATTTTTCTTTTTCTAAGGTCCCGAAAAGTAGGAGGGGATCCGTACAAAAGGGGATCCGAATCAGTGGCGTGGTGGGAAAATTTCTCTGGGGTGGCCAAGGCAAATATGGTGCCCTTTTATACGCTCATTTTACTTACGAATACAACACAAAAAAGGGAGTGTGCGAGCGAAGCTAGCCAGAAAATTTTGGGTTTTTGAGGTGATGAGGGGCGCCATTTTTGTTTTTTCATTTGTCAATCTTTCGATATGTGCGCCTGAAAAATCCTTCTTGGCGCCCCTTATTTTTCGGCCCCCCTGGCCCTTCCTGCCACCACGCCACTGATCCGAATCTATACCTCCAAAAACCCCAAAATAAGGTTGGTATAAACTGAACACAGGCTTTTTAGAACAATTCAGCTTGGTATAGCTAAAATCTAAAATATTTCACAATTAAGTAAACAGGGGGGGGGGTCCTAATACAAACGGGTGGGGGTCCGAAAATCTTTCGAAAATTAATAAGTGGGTTTCCCACGGCGTTTATCCAGTAATAATTCTCGTATTTCTTTACCTTTTTGGGTGACCTTTGATGTCGCTAAATCATAAAAAAGGAGAAAAAAGAAAAAATTAAACAGAAGCTCGATCTTCAAATGACCAAAAAACTTTTATTAGAATTCGAATAAGATTTGAAACTACAGAGAGTAATTTAAACCACTTTCCAGCTAAGTGGACCAATATTTTTGTTCGAATTACAGAAAAATGGGCTGACGTACCTTTGCTAGGCTTGTTATTTTCTCCTTCGATATTGTTAAGGAACCCTCCAATAAAACGTTTGTAATTTTCTTCCAAATTCTCCAACGAAATGGCCCCACCTTTTCAAAGAAAGAAGATACATTGAAAAATGAATTTTTTCTCTCCCAAAAAAGGGTTCGTATCATAGTCATAAATTAAGGGGGGCGAGATGGAGTTTTTACAAGCTCTTATTTGATTTGTAATAAAAAATGTTTGTTACATTTTATCTAAAGAACGCGTCATTTTTATTACTTCAAATGACCAATTATTAAAGTATCTTATAAAAACTCCATCTCATCTGAAATTAACATCAACTTCTGCTACATCCGTACCTGTTACAATTACCATGGCGATGGCCGATAGGAATAGAGTTGTTGATTTCAACATGTCTTCAGCAGTTTGATAATATCTTTGGATCTTCGTTCCTTCTAAAAAATAAGATAGATTAAAGGTCGTCATTTAACCATACAGTCTGTTCCTCTAAAGGATCCTGCATTGTAACACGCATGCGTAATTTGTCGTTCTTTTAGACCACATGTAGTTAATTCCCGTGATAAACGAAAGGAAATGAATCGCTAGGGGTGGTATGTGTCGTTTCGAAATATGTCGTTTTTATGAAATTTGTCGTTCTTTTTGTCTATTTTTAGTAATGCAGGATTCTTTAGATAAACCCACTCATAGTTCGTATAAAAAAACCCGGGTCTGGAAGCCTTTTGTTTCTTTCCATTGTTTCATACTTGAACTTGCGTTGAGAAATTAGTTTGTTTTTTTGATCATGTAATTAAATCTTAAACCAATCCCAAGGGATAAGTACATGGTAACGTGATAAAAAAACTGAGCAAATCGATTTTCATCTTTTGATAATACACCTTTTCGACCGTAGCCGCTAATTGCCGCACGGGCATTTTTTACCACCCTAAATTCGATCCAATCCTTCTTTTACACTTTTTTTCTATTGTCTTCAGGCGCGAAAAAAAGACTGGGACGGTTTTAGGGTGGTAAAAAATGCCCGCGCGGAAATTATCGGCTACGGTCGAAAAGGTGCATAACAAAGGAAAAAAACTAACAAAAAGTTAAAACAATAAGCTTCAAGACCAGTGTTTTTTATAAGTGTTTTTTAGGACTATGATTTAACGTATCTCGTACCATTTGCTTACTCAGCATTTATAAACAAAACCATCAAAATCGTCTTTCTCCCTTTCCCACGCCGCACGAGCACAAATTTCGAGAGATTTTTTTTCCTTTTTTCTATTCATCTTCAAAAAAAGAGTAAAGTAAATGACCAATCACGCCACCTTTTAAAACGTGGAAACCTACGTATTCGTTTTATTTTTTAATAATCCAAAGCTTAAGGTCCCGAATAGCAGAGGGGTCCCAATTTTTTCAAAATGTTTTAATAAACGAGGTTCTAGTTGCCGGGGCTTCACAGTTGTACCTCAATATGAGGCTAGATTCAGATTTTGAGGCTCAAACCCCAAAATTGACTTGGATCAGGCTATTTAGAGAAGCTTTTGATCGTTGAAATATTTTCAAAAATAATAAGTGGGGAGGGGTGGGGGTCCCTGCTAAAAAGGGAGGGGAAACAGTATGAACACTACCCAGGTCTGATGGGATCTGAGGAATTAATTAAGTCCAAGAATGGTCCAATATGGCTCAGAATATAGCCTGGAAGACAATAAACCCCTCCCGAATGAAATATTCGAATAGATTTATCAATTTGCTCAAAAGTGACGTTGTCGCCCGAACTTTAAATTGCTGAAAGCAAGGATATACCAAAATCCCCAATATATTTTGACAAAAGAGTGAAAAATTATCCGTCTAGAACTAAAGGTTCCATCAGCACTCTTAGAGAGCTGGCAGTGGTAGTCATAATAACTAAACTACAAAGTGTTCAAATTAACCCCTATGTCAAAGACCCGTGGGGATTCCTACCCACTGAAATGTTTCGTCTCCAGTGTGAACATTTCAATTATAATTTCCCAACCACTGTTTTCATCCCGATTTAAAATTCAATGGAAAAGATTTGTACTTCAAAACTATCTCACTGGACTTTTTGACAAGACGACTTACAACAGAATCCCCATTTGGGAGAGGTTCAGCCAGAACTGTGGGACAGGGGTGCTCAAATAAGAAAGGTTTTACCAGACCCGGCGGAAAAACCGTAAATGTGGGGAGCGGCTAAAGGCTCAAAATAAGATAAAATTATCGCTAGGAATTTAAGAAAATAATCTCATTTGTTCAAGAGTAGACTTCTGCCTCCCGGCAGTCTCTCCGCTTCCACCAGGCCTGTTTCTTCATTTAAGCATAGAGGTAATAAAAGTTAAATGGAGTAACAACTTTTCTGTAATAGCCAGAGAAGTCATAAAACTCTTTAGAAATTTCTTTCAAATCGGCCTCCTTTGATTACCAATCCTATAGCAAAAATCAGTCAAGATATAGATTATAAGAACTAAAGTAAAGTTATTCTGTCCAACGAAACCTCGTATTTTTAGGTAAAATGCGAATTTTTTTCGAGTAATAATTTCTTTATAGTTTTAAAAGAAGTTTTTATTTTATCGGGAAACTTTCGAGAGGTAAACTTCTTCAAATTTTGCGAATTCTTTGTTGTTTGTGGAAGGTTCTTTACTATAAATATCTTTAGATCTAAAATAGCAGCTGCCTCAAAATTTTGATAGAATATAGTTGAATTATTGGCATTAGTAAATATGTAAAGATTTACAAAATTTGCCGAGGATTCCCTGAGCATCGAACATTTCAAATTCGATGTTCTATGCTTATTCTTGCAAGGTTTTCTTATGTTTTATAAACAAAACTGTCATCACACAATGAACAAATTAAAAATGTAGCGTGATTTTATTCAAATTCTCTTCGACTCAAGTATTCCCATGACCGAAAGCAAAATTAATGGCTTTTTCCCAAAGCAAGAAAGCAGTAGTTTGCTATCAACGATACAATACAATAGAATAGTAGGAGTGGTATCTCCATCTATATTTTGATTACCTCCATGATTTAAGTAAAGTCTTGAGAAAATTGTGTTACCTTGTCTTTCCACTTCAAAGTCTTGAAAACCTTCTTTACTCCTTGCTTCTTGCAAGTGATTTGAAGGTATGCAAAATGGAATGGACAGAATACAAATATATAACTCTCACCAATCAAAAGATATGCTTGAATTATCTTAATTAGCATTTTCAGAATAATAGTTCCATAGTTCGTAATGAGTCTGTCGACAATCAAGCTCATTAACAAAACAATAAAAATTTTGTCCTGATCCATCTTTTGAACAATAGCCACCAAACACTGATGTTTGTCTTTATTTGAGTTTCACGGTTGGATCATAACGTCATGATGCCATTTCAAAGTTTACCTAACGTTTTTTTGGACGTTATATGGACATTATACGGATGTTGTTTGAACGTTATATGGACATTATATAAACATTGTTAGGATGTTATGGACGTTATTTGGACGTAATGTGGACTCTGTTTGGACGTCCAAATATTTTTTTCTGTTAGATGAATGCTACCAAGTCTAGCTCAAAGTTCGGACCAATATTTGCAAAACTTCGAAAAGGTTTACACGAGTCTAAAAGGAAAAAATTCAGTTTTCTATAAATGACTTTTCTTATTTAGAAATGTGTTTAAATATGTACTGTCCCCAAAGCTTTCTTCATGTGTCTAAGGACCGCAAGGTTTGAAAGCACATGGTTTATTTTATTGTTGAATTTCTAAATTTTCTAAGATATTTTTAGTTTTTATTTAACACCGTCGGAACTAAAGTTTGTCTGAAAAGTTGAGTAGAAATTCATTCATTCAGAACATAAAATAAAAATATGAAAAAGAAAGATTTTTCAAAATTACACCCCCTTCTTACAGACCCACTGAAAACCCGTACCACTGGAAAAATTGGCCAAAATATCGTCTCCTATTTTCTATATTCAAAGTACAAATCTTCCAAACTATCTATTTGTCAAAGATTTTATTTATTGTAAAGTGATTCCGAAATATTCTTAATCGTTAAAAATCAGTGGTGTAAACACAGAAGAACTCAACCAAGCATTTAAATTTTTATTTTTAAATCATCATCAGTGTTAGCAGCGGTTAAAGAGTTTCTTAAAATCAATGTTTTTCATTTGTAATTGTGCGTTAATCCGATCAATCGCGATAGTCGGGTTCGATCTTTCTGGTTTAATTTCCCGATTTGGTTTGCGTATGCGCTCAAACTTACTAGGGTATACTCTTTTAAATTTTATGTTACATATATTAAGAAAGGCTGACCCATGACAATTATTGGAGTTGCAGTCGTCATTACGGCTATTTTATTGTATTCTTAAACATTAATGATTCTAGAGATTTGAGAGCTTGACTGAAGCCAATTTTAGTCACATGGAAAAAAATCACTCTTTCTCACCTTTTAAACCCCTATAGAACACTCTTATTTCCATCCTTACAGTGCACTTTGGGAGGCCTGAAAAACATACCTTAAGGGCCTTACCTACGATAGCCCTCCCTCCTGCCACAGAATCAGCCAATGGTACGAAGAACAGCCATAGATTTATAAAAGCCCGAAGGGCTAGATAGAGTGCTTTTGCTGAAAAGTTTGCTGAGGTTAGACACCCCTGTCTCACAGCCCCAGTGGAACTTTTTTCCTCAGTGGGGATAAACATTCCTACTGAATTCCCGATGGGGATAGAAAATCTTTTGTTCCAGGGTTAAAAAATCCAATGGGATAGTTTTGGAGTACAATTTTTAAACATTGGATCTTGAATGGGGGAGTAAAATCAAAGTCATTTTCCCAGTAGGGCTGAAATTCCAGGATATTTTCCCACCGGGACGAAATTATTGGTGAGATTTCCAGTGGGGCTGGGGTCCCAGTGGGTCTGTGACACAGGGGTGGGAAATACTACCTAAGTCACGTGACATTACAATATAATTTCAGCGCTTGACCAATCAGAAGCTTCGTGGGTTTTCGAAAACAAAAGCAGCTATATTCTTTGCGATATATTCACTTTTTTTGTTTGGAAGTAGACCTTAAAGCACGACATCTAGCCTTTCGGGATTTATAAATCTATGAACAGCTTCTTCGTCCTTAATAAAGGGAATTTTTTCAAAAATTTACAGACTTTGAGAGTTTTCATTTTTTTATTGATTGAGTTATTTAATGATTGTAAAATAAACTAAAAATATGAAATAACTATCCGCTTCCCGGCATCGCACGTCGTTTAAGTTATAGTTGAACACAGTAATTAAGTCATCTGGATGTTGTAGGTAGCTTTAAGAGATTTTCAAAGTCTTTCAAAGTCTTTCAAAGTAGTTCAAAGTAGTTCAAAGTCTTTCAAAGTAGTTCAAAGTCTTTCAAAGTAGTTCAAAGTATCTCAAAGTCTTTCAAAGTCTTTCAAAGTCTTTCAAAGTCTTTCAAAGTCTTTCAAAGTCTTTTAGTAAAGTCACACTCAAATGTTTACACACGATGGCTAGCCACGATCGCTAGAGAAATCCTACTTTTATTTCATTTTGAAGCTCTCTGTAAATAAATTCTTTGTGGTGAAAAATATCACTGCCAGATTTTCTGTTTAACCTATCCCTTTTGAATATATAAGTTTCGTCTGCTGTCTTTGATCAAGCTGATGAAATAGTGACAAATCGTTTGTGACAACGGCCTCTGGGACCACAAGTATAAATAGAAGAAATTTTAAAACTAAAGTAAGTTTACATAATTAGAATTTGATCAAAATGATACATTACAAATATAACTAAATTAATTCAGAGCAAAATTTATAAGAGAAACCCATATCATAGTCTACACAAAAAATATCGAGACAAAAAGATAATTTACTGTCTCCAAGGACCTAAGTTAAGTTTTGGAATTCTATCGCAGGTGATTCTACGATTAGAGCCATCGTTTGGAACTCTCAGTGCATTGGGTTGAATACATACAATATTCTTTAGATTTGCACACAGAACACTTGCAAAAGTAACCTTCTCGATAGCTTTTAGTTGATTTCGAGTGAAAACGTTTTTGTTTCGGTAAAAAAATCGATCACCGTCTCGGACATCTTCAAATTGCTTTTTGATCAAGCAATTGAATGTTGGTCCGAGTTCTGAATTGGAAAGATGAATTTCGGAGATTCCAGCAGCAAACAGATCAATATCATTTGGACTTTTATAAATCTTCTTGAAAGCTTGAACAGCTTTGGGTAAGAAACATGATCGAGCATCAGCCCAAGAGTTCAATGTTGGTAGACCACAGAATTTTCTGTAAGCTCCGTACGTTGGTAGCCCGTGATCCCGGCCACGTTGCACATTCAAGGCTAGTAAGTCATAATGGAAACCTTCACCAGGGCGGACAAATAATCGTCGCGCGATTCCTTTAGCGAAATTATTATCGACTTCATTAGACTGGTTGCCAGTGATACCAAACAATGTTGGTTCGATACCACGGAAGTTCACAGGCTCGCGGTTGAAGAATGCATTTTGTAGGGAGATTGGTTCACTAACAGGATTAAAGCTTGCATTATTTTGTTGGAAAGAGTTGGGTACCAAGCTATGACCGTATCGGAAAGCTGCGGCAGCAAATGAATTACTAATGGACGGATCAACATCGGCCTTATATTTTTTGTATGGTGAAACTTGAACCAATGCTGGCAAGTATTCCTCATAAACCAAGTTAGCCCAAATACCACCAACAATCTTACGAGCAGTTTGATAGATTTCTTCATCGTCCATTTTAGGATTTATTTTACGGAGTCGTTTTGCGATTCTGTTATGCTCGCGGATCCATAAAGTGTGCATGGAATGCAGAGCTATGTTTTCGTCTCCTCTGACGTCACCGACTAAAGAACATCCTCCCAAAGTACGGCATTCCGTTGTACGTTCACCTAACAGATCTTTAAACACGGAACACGCGGCAAATCCAGGGATTTGAACGATTGGCATTAAACCATCTTCAGTGATTGCCATCAATGCACGATCTGAAGTAATAAAGATAAAGGACAATAAAGAATTATTTTCATGGAAAGTTTTTTTTTTGTTATGTCATACATTGCCTACTAACTTATACAATTATGGTCGAAATATATTGACATTTTAGTGTATTTTACCGTTTTCCAGAATTTAAAGTTCGGGTGACAATTTCTACTTTAGCATTTCCACTTTTTTTCATTGAATACTTCGATTTTAGAGGGGCTTGGTGGCTTCTAGGCTATATTATAAGCCTTATTCAAGCTAATTTGAGCTTTTAAATTCTGAGATCCTAAGGTCCTAAGTGTTAAGTCTCGTGTTAAAACTCAGAGTTAAAACTCTACTTTCCAACTGTAGTTTGAGGCACTTAAAAATCACTTGTGGTGTCTAAAATTTCGCCGAGAAATCCCCTTTGTCTCAAATGTTTTGTCCATGATTGTAGTTCAGACGGCCGACTTTGTACACCGTCTATTTTAGTTGTAGAGTGTTAGAGAGACTAATTTGGCAATTGGAACTTTTACTTGAAAAGATGATGGAAGAAGTCGTGGCTCCCTTTATTTTTATATACCATGAATAAAGATTTGTTATTTGTTAATGAGAGTATAAATGAGAGTTGACCATTCAATATTTTATTCAATTGCTTTCCTTTTCCTTTTACTTTTAGGTTCTAAATAAACGAGAGGGTTCGAATGAACGTAGGGGTTGGCAAATTTTCGAGATTTTAAGAAACAGGGGAACTAATTGCCGGGGGGTTGAACATTATACTTCTGAAAACCCGAAAATAAAGTAAATTTACTCAGGATATTTAGAGCCAAATAAGGGGCCTTCTCTTTGACAGCTGAAAATATTCTCAACAATTGCTGATAAACGGGGGAGGGGGGTCCAAATAAGGTCTGGGGGTTAGAAAATTTTCGAAAAATTGACAAGCAGGTGGGGGGCTGTTTATTTGGAACCTAAGAGTACTTTATCCATATCCATTTCGGTGTCGTCTAGTGCTTGTCTTTTTTGCAATCGGAAAAAAGGGAATTAAGCCTCCCTGAATACAGGCTAAAGTGTTTTCCGTAAGGATCCACAACGTGCACGGGGAACACATTTTGTTTCGGCTTAAGGAAACTTCGATTTATAAAGTAAGGCATTGTTAACTGAAGGGACGAGAATACCTATTCGAATTAAAGGTTTTGTTTTTAAATAAGAGTGATAACGTTTTATTACACATCAATTTTAATTTACAAGCTTTTTCACATTGAACTGACACGGATGTGGAGCAAGATTGGTCAGAACAAGGAACAGTTTTTCGCTTATATAAGCATAATAGAACAATAGCATAACACTGTTCTGATATGAAATATGTGTCTAATATGAAACGGAAACACTTTATGTAAAAACAAAACCTTTAATGAGACATTTGAGTTACAGAGGCTCGAATTATGAAGACTCGTTGTACAATTGTTTTGAACTGCCATCTAAATATTCTTGGTCAAAATATATTGAGATTTCAGTTAATCTCAACTAAATTAAGAATTTAAAGTTCGGGTAAATTTTAGTATTTCCAATTTCATAGAATATTTCGATTTAGGAGGGCTTAGGTGGCTTTTATGCTATACCTATTGGAACAATTTTGAGCTATTAAATCCTGAGATGCTAAGTACCTAAATCTCATGTTAAAACTTGGAGTAAAAACTCTACTTTCCAACTATAGTTGGAAACCATTTGTGGTGTTTAAAATTTCACAGAAAAATCCCCTCTGTCTCAAATATTTTAACCCTGATTGTCACTGTGCGAAATATGAGATTTTCAATCCTGGAAATATCTTGAAAATTTGATGTTTCCATATACTTTTGTAAATATGGAAATATGACTTTTCTATATTTCCAAAGTTTTACATATTTCATGATATTTCTAATTCTGAAATTAATCGAAACATCACATTTCAGATTTGGAAATATCATGAAATATGGTATTTCCACAACTTTGGAAATACAGAAAAGTCATATTTTTATATTTTCAAGGTATTTCCAGGATTGGAAATCTCTTATTTCCCGAGTGTGTACTTACCATTTTGATCTCTCAATCTTTCAGCTGATGTATCACTATTTCCATAGATTTGTGAGGCGTCAATGAAAGCACTCAGATGGTTTGGCATTTGACGTATTCCCGGACGTTTATCATTTTCCGGACAGAGTGTTTCAGACTGACTGAATGTTGTGCATTCTGGAGATGAGTCGTTGAAAAGGATAGGAAGACATGGATAAACGAAGGATTCTTTGATGTTGTCGCATCTGGAAGATGAAAAAATCTTACAAGTTTAGTTGAAATGGATAAAGCCTGATTTTATGTTTTTTAAATGAAAAATCTGCATCCAGAGTATAAAGCTTGGTGCGAGTTTGACTGATTCCATCGTACACGATCAGTGTACCTATACGGCAAAATGACTTTTTAGAGTTTCACCCCTACATCTCAGCTTTCGAGATTTGGCTTCTCACATTCCCAAATCTAAAACTCTGCTTCTCAAGTATGAATCTCACTGCCTCAAAGACTTGAAACTCTGCATCTTAGATCTGTATCTCTGCTTCTTACCTTAGCTTTATTGATATATCCTTCTTAGAGCTCAAATTTCAAACTCAGAGAGATGCATGTTAATAGGGCTTAAAACTAACAAAATTATATCAAAACGGCTATGATTCAAAGAAAAATCGTGCCCAAAAATGTCTAAAAATGAAGATAGTTGTGCAAAATCAAAAATTGCCAAAGCACCTACGAAGGAGAGTGTTTGAGATTTTGAGAAGCAGAGAAGAGAAGTTGAGAATTTGAGTTGGCCGCAAAAGCACACTGATTGTACACCCGTGTGTCACAGATCCGCTGGGACCCCAGCCCCGCTGGAAAATTTGTTCGTGTTACGACCCTGGCAGAAAAAGTAACCTACATTTTCTACCCAAATGGCAAATTGAATTACATTTTGTGCCCCACTTAGGACTCAATGGAAAAAGAAGCAGCATTCACACTAGAATTTTTGGGCTCGGAATTATTTATAACATTTTCTATCCTCATGGGATACCAATCGAAATCTTTTCCCCACTGAGGGATAACTTCCAACAGGGCTGTGAGACATGGGTGTCATTATTGAATACCTTTCACATTCTCATGAGTAGCTCTACAGTTTTCTAATGTAATAGAAGCTCACAACTTTAGTACATTCAAAACACCCCTGGGTCACAGACCCACTGGGACCCTAGCACCACTAGAAAATTTGTCAAATATTTTGTCCCCAACAACCGGGAATTTTAGCCCCACTGAGAGATCGAATTTATTTTATCCCAGTTCGAAAATCTAATGTTTGTGTGTCTAACTGCACTCCAAAACCATCCCCACTGGATTTCTTAACCTTGGAACAATAAAATTTTTATCCCCACTTGAATTTCGATAGGAATTTTTATCCCCACTGAGGAAAAAAGTTCCACCGGGGCTGTGAGACAGGGGTGTTTTAAGTGGAGAAAACGAGGCTTGTTGGAGTTTAATTGGTTAAATCTTAGCATTATTTCATTTGAAACCTAATAGGTTGGAATGCCACAGTTTGTTTGACATTTTTTACGGCTATCAGATGCAAAATTATCTATTTTAGAATTTATTATTCTTTTTTTGGTTTTTTCTTTTCTTTCTGCAGTTACAAAATATTGAGCAAAGAGTAACATTTTTTTCTTTTGATAAAAAAGAGCCTTGGTCATGAAATTTAATTCTAATCAGTAAATATGTCAACCACTGGAATTCTAAGGAGTAAAAAGAATAAAGATATTTTCTAAGATAAAATAATAGACGCCACAAATTAAATTTAGATGGTTCGATCGATAATGCGGTAGTATTTTTGGATGATGGCTTTTTATATCATTAGTATACTGATTTTATCAATAGAGTTTGCAAATATTTTTGTCCTTGTGTTGTTTTTAAAATCAAAAAAATCCAGGAGAAATTTCAAAAAATTAACTTGGTGCCTCTGATAGACACCCAGCTGGCACACAACGTTGTTTCAGCGTTCATCTAACGTTATATGGACGTTATGAACATTAGATGAACGTTGAAACAACGTTGTGTGTCAGCGGGGTAACATCACATAAAGAAATCACAGAAAACTACACGTTTTTTAACGAAGAAAGTATATATAAGAACATATGGCTTCGACGGCCAAAATATTTAAGAACTAGTTAAAAACATTTAAAAGCATTGCGGAATCTAAAACACCTTGATTGCCTAAGAAGATGGACAAAAATACGTGGTGGTGAAAATAAGAACACGTAAAGAACATTTTTAGGCCTGAAACTAAAAAAGTTAAGAACACCTGTATATTCTTCTTAAAAAGCAAACGTGTAACACAAGAATGTAAAGGCTTGAGGAAACGAGAAGTTTTTTTTCGCGTTGGTGCATCCCACCAACCTGAAACGCTTTCCCGTGTCTCCACTCGATTTTTCTTTCTATCAATAAAAGTGAAGTCGACAGCACTTTTGATAACATTTTTGCGTCTCTCACTTTCGTCCCTGAGACAAACAGAAACATATCTTACCTTCCAAAAACTTTGAGTTGACATCTGTTCATTTGTACTTCAGTTAAATCATGATCTAAAAACTGTCCAAATGTCATGAAAGAAACAGCCAAACCATTCCCATTACCATTGTTAGTAGTTTCGACTTGAAATACAGCTTCTGAGACTTGATTTGCAGTTGGAACGACTGGTGAAGTGTTTGGGAATCCTCGAGGTGTTGTGATACCGTCCACATAATCAGCATCTGGAACATAATATTATTCAATCACTTTCTTACGCCCTTGTAACTAACAGACACCTTCCAGATCAAGTTTATTTGCTTCATAGTCTATTTTGTTGACAAATATACAAAAATTAGACTAAATTCTAGGAAAATAAGCCCATTTTGTTAGCTATCAGAACTTTTAACCCCTTCAAACCTCTTTTTAGACCGAAGGCCAAAATCGGAGCGTCTTTCTTGTCATTCTATATATGAACCTACACGTTTTTATATAAAAGAAGATGAGGTTTCAATGGCCAAAATATCGACAACAAGTTTAGAACATTTTAAGACTTTATTAACTTTAAAACACCTAAATTCTTTGAAAATTGCAGAAAAATACTCGCAAAATGGTGAAAATTAGAATGATTAGAAAATATTTCCATTCTTAAAACTTAAAACAGTTAAGAACATATGATTGCTTCAAAAATTTTAGTTTTTATCATAAAAAAGACGTGTGGACGCACTTACCAATAATTCGGCTGAGAGGAGTTTCAGTGGCTCCCCATTTAGGGTTCTTTTTATTATTACAGGTGCCATCAAAGGTACGGAATTCATCGCTAGCTTTGCTGCAGTCAGTTCTCCTTCTTGGTTCTTGACATTTTGCGAACGAGTTTTCTAGAAAATTGGTAAATTTTATCAGTGTCAGTTGAAATTGACATGTTCATTATTAATACACTTTTTCGACCGTAGCTGCCAACCGCCGCCAATCGCCGCGCGGGTATTTTTTGTCCGCTTTATCCAACTAAAACTGTCCCAGTCCTTTTTTCGGACCTATATACAAAAAGAAAAATGTGTCAAAAAAGGATTGGATCGAGTTTAGTGGCACGCGGCTGACCGCACGACTACGATCGAAAAGGTGTATTACTTGAAAAAATACTTCAAGACTTTTGAGAAAGAAACCCACAAGGACTAAACACCAAGAAAATGCTTCACTTTCTTTCTCAGAAGTTGCATAGAATAGACTTTTACAGGTCTAGATTGTACACAAATCAAGGTCCAACTAAAGTCTATTCACGATAAGTGTGCACTCTTTTTTCTTTTACCTATAACTTTTGAAGGAAATCTTATAATTTGGTATCATGGAAAAGATTAGTGAGTGGAGCATTTGAAATAAAAAAATCTTTAAAAAAATTCTAAAAATGAAGATGAAAATGAAGAAGAAAAAAATGAAGATCTTGTAGAAAAGTGCTATAACTTTCATTTTCAGTGAAGTAAATCCTTGATCATCGAACGTCAGCACTGAAAAAAATTCTCAAAAATAACCCATTCAGTCAAAAGATATCAAACAAAGTTATAAGCTGGTTACGTCTAAAACGATGTTTTCTGCTGTTTTCTGCTGTTTTTTGGGGTCAATCACTTATGAACTTTGTATCATAACTTTACATTGAATAAATATTTTAATGAAATTTTTTCACAGTGATGACCTCCTAAGATCAAAGAATCTCTCCAGTGAAAATGAAAGTTATAGCACTTTTCGACAGATTTCATTTTTTTCTTCTTCATTTTCATCTTCGTTTTTAAAATTTTTTTAAAGATTTTTTTATTTCAAATTGCTTCACTCACTAATATCTTTCCAATGATACCAAATTTATAAAGATTGAAGAATTCCTTCAAAAGTTATAGGTAAAAGAAAAAAGAGTGCACACTTATCGTGAATAGACTTTAGTGCATTTGTCCCAAAAAAAGTGGACACATTTTTATATAAAATCCCCAATATTTAGGTGAAATGTTATGCAATTTGTATACTTAATATTTCAATCTCATAAACCTATTCAATCATCTTGGGAATTGAATATCTATTGATTGAACAGAGAATTGTAATCTTATTTCGATCATTTTAAGCCCAATTAAAATAATGACTTTTGAGAATTTTACATCATATAAAAATTTGTCCATTTTTTCGGGGGAGGGGGGAGGGTGGGACACATTGTACGTAAGATTTTTTGATACTCACTCTGGACAATATTGGATGCTGGTAAATTGGGTTCCAAATATCCTTCAAATTTGAAGTTCCTCAAAGAAGCAAGACTACTTTTTGACCATTTGTCCGGAGCATAAATCAGCACATTGTTAAACTCTCTTGGGATTCGATTCACCTTTGAGCGAACTTTTATTCCATTGATTTTGATTTGATAAATATATTTGCCATTTTTCTGCTTGCGTTGTGAAATCTGAACTCTGGTGAATCGATATGTTGGTAAAGTTGATGAAGTATAAGTATTTTCTTTGTCATTAACATGTGACACAATATACAATTTATGGGTCTTTGGAATAAACCATACGGCTGGGATCCTTGACCCTACTGGTCCTCTACTACTACCGGTCGTGAAATGGATGATACTTCTCCAATTATTAAATCTTGTATGATATGGTTTGATATTGAAACTGACTTTCCATTCTTTCGGCCACGTGGGAATCGTCTTCAAAATTCGTGATGGTTCACCAAGTTGGAGCCTCTTGACAAATCCTTTCACTAAAACTAAAACACGTGTTTATTGAAATATCGAAGTAGCCTCCCAGCTGGCACACAGCATTATTTCAACGTTCAACTAATGTTATTACAACTGGCGGACGATGTAAACATTATATACTCTCAGGTACCTAATAAAAGGGGGGATTTGGAGGAAAAATTCTCAAAATTTAGTGGGGGGAGGGGGGTGGAATAAAAATTTCATGGCTAGAAAACTTTTTTAAAGGAGGCTAATATAGCAGAATAAAGGCGAAAGAGGGAACCTTTAAAAACATTTTCCCAAAAATTGATAAGCGCGGAGTTGGAATAAGAATGTCCTGAATGGAAAACTTTAGAAAAATTAATTATCGGGTGGGGATTTTTATTAGGCAACCGGGAGAAAACGATGAAACAATTGGATGGTAATAAATAAATTCCAAAAGTGGATCTGAGAGAAAGTTTTGATACACCGAATCTAAGCTAGTTTTTTTCGGCCCCAGTCTTCGCATATGTTAACTGTGCTTATAGCTATTCCGGGCTTTTTTCGACGTTTAGATAGTATCTTGAAGTTATTAAAAGCCTCATACACAATATACAAGAGGAGATTGGAAGTGTATCGCTATTTTCCGAAACGCAAATTTTGTTGATATTTCCTGCAACTACTGAAATTTGGATTTCTTTTGATTGGTACATTTTTGTACCAGGATTGAGTTTATAGTCAAACAATTTCGTTTCGACGTCCATCTAACGTTAAAAACGTTCATATAGTGTTAGATGAATGTTCAAACAACGTTGTTTACTATATTGGAAAGGAACAGATTGCCTCATCTCGTATGATCTTGATTCTAGATGTTTACCTGTGTCGTCTTGTTGTTCTGTCAAATCAACATCGTTGACATCATCAGATTTAGAAAGATCTTCTTCATTTTCATCTAAAGAACTTGAATCATTTATTGCATCTTCAACTGAATTATCTTCTTCTTTTGTTTGTTGATTCTTCGAATCTTCTGATATTTTTTCGTACATGTTAATAAGTGTACCGTCAGGATCCAACTCTGATTTGATTTCATTTCGGTTTTCATCTTCGTCCTCATTGAAGAATTGATTGTCGTAAAATTTGTTCCTTAACCTAAAAATATTTTCAAAATTGAATTTTTATAGAGATTGTGTATTTCACTGAAGATCGCCATTCTGTATGTGGCATGAAACTTTGAGTAGGCAATTAAGGTAACGTATTTTTTTACTCAAACTAGTGAAGAATTGAAAATCTATTATTCCTCAGCTGGTACACAACGTTTTTTCGAAATTTATCTAACGTTCACAATGTCGATATAACGTTAGATGAACGTTGAAACAACGTTGTGTGTCAGCTGGGTTTCTATAAATTTTTCGTTTGAAATTTCTCTCATCATAACATTTCAAGAATTGAAACTTTTTACATGTTTGCTATTTAAGTAATTTCCATATTTTCTTCCTGCTCCCAAGATAATTTTAAAGTTTAATGTCAAAGTAAAACAAGAGGACTTCCTATTGGTGCGAAACATGATTCAGCCAATATTCAAATATTGTCCAAAACGTCCATTGAACGTTAGAAAGACGTCATTAAACTCACCTATCACTATATTGTTCTGCATCGTTTAATTCTTTCAAGAGATGTCGATACCTGTTTTCAGAATATGCTTCTCTCTCCAAATCGTCCAAAATACCATCTTGTTCAATGCGATGATATCTTGATGCTCCTAAAGAAGAATGAGATTGATTATTGGTAGATTTTAGGGAGTCTGATTTTCTCTTTCGAAAATCTTGTCTCGCGAGTTTCTCAGCAGTCACACAACGTTGTTTCAACGTTCATGTAACGTTATATGGACGTTGTGAACGTTGAATAAACGTTATATGGACGTTGTGAACGTTGAATAAACGTGGAGTCAACGTTGTGTGCCAGCTTGGTTGTTTAGGATCCATTTATATGATGTTTGTTTGTTCATATAGATTTAAAAGGCCATGGGCTAGATCCAACATCATATAAATACTGTTGAGTTCAATCTCCTCCGAATCCCCTCTACTGAACAGTCCCAGCTGGCACACAACGTTGTTTTAACGTTCAACAAACGTTATATGGACGTTGTGAACGTTAAATAAACGTTGAAACAACATTGTGTGCCAGCTGGGGTTGTTCTCATCTAGATCTTGCTGAGACAGGGGATGATTTTTGCGTTTACATAACTTTATATTATGTGCATGTCTCGTAGTCGTTCAGCTAGTAGTCAACTAATATCTTAGTGAAAACATTTAACCCTATTCACAAGAATTTTGTGGCGGGTAACATAAAAAAAACAAACTTTCTCTGTAAATAGGAGATTCTACAGGAAACTCCCCACCCATTTGAGTGATGTACAAACAATTTTAGACGAGCAAAGGTACGTTTAAAGCTCCACTCTCCTAGTAGCTAATTAAACGTATTAATGAGATATCCTATATCGTCATATTGTCTTAATTGGATTTGATAATTATCTGCACGGTTACTATGGTAAAAAGTTAGATTCCTACCTGTTGCCATGGCAAGGACCAATAGGAGAAAAGTTGTTGATTTCAACATCGTTTAAGAGGTTTTGATTATTATTCTGCGTCCTCTAAAATAAACAGAAAGAATTACAGTCCATTTGCTTTAATAAGGGCTCTGACCATATTCAAATGATAGGATATAAGGTTTGAAGATAAAACTTGTGTATTGAGTTCTCTTTACACTTCCATGAATTATTTATCAAATCACTCTTTGGAATGCTAAGTTGATGCGACTAGAGGCCATACATATTTCTCAAAAGCCTTAATTTCGAATTTAAACATCTCTCAAAATAAATAACAATATTTAAGTTCATAAATATGTACTCCACTTTATGAAACGTGAAAATAAATTTGAAAATTTGGGAAATTTCGAAATTTTATCTGAAATCTTAGAAAGAATGTGGGGACACAAAAACAGTGTGACCTTAATGTGACTAAGATTATATGACCTGACCCACGGTTTTAAGGTTTAAAGCAAACGCAAGCATGGGCCCCGGCGAGCCATTTTGAGTGAAGGAGGGTGGTTAATATTTTGGAAACAAATGGCGCCCACCATGGTTGATGGACGAAGAAAATTTGCCACTTTTTACACCCTCAAAACACCTTAAAACGTTATCTAATTGGGGAGAATAATAGTTTTCATGGCTTAAAGTATGTCATGGTCTGCAAAAAAGCGTTGGACCATGCCCCCGGACCCCCTTCCGTTGACGAAGCCCATGACAAGGGAGAAATAGCTGCTACCATTTGAAAGAATCGTGGTGGTCAGAGGGGGCAACTGCCCCCCCCCCCCCCAAGCGGCCGAATTTTTTTTGGGCGGTGAAAGACAAGCGGTGAAAAAGGCACCTCTGAATACAAATTTCACCCAACCCTTGCTTTTTTGCACCTCAGCATGAACAGTCTGCTTAGCCAACAAGAGAAAAATACCAAAAACTTAAAATGCCTCCCCAGTTTCGATCGAGCCACCACTCTACTGCTTTTGAGAGGAAAGAAAACTCTTACCTTGTATTATTGTTGCTTGTGGTATTTTATGTCGCAAAAATGATTTTATTTTTTCTTGTCTTGGTCGTTCGCTTATTGCTGTTGATTTGATTTGATGTAAAACTTTTGAAAGTGTCCCCTTTTTATACATGATCTTAGTCCCTAAAAATCCCACTATCATTTTTGTATCTGAACAAAAAAAAAAGGCAAAATGCAAATTTATGCAAATTCTATTCTTAAAATTTCAAAGAACAAAAAGTCATGACTGAAAAGTACAAAAAACTTCTCTGGACATGACATAATGACGTTTTTAGTAAATTGAATTAATAAAAGATATAGAAAAAAAGATATCTTTTGCATTATTATCGTACTTAGTTTCGTTTTAGAAAGAAATTTGTACAAAAAAATGATGATTGATAAAAATTTATGAAAAGATTAACGCGGAGCTTCATAAATGAGTGGGGGTAAAGACACTCTATGCCCACTTTCCAATCCAGACTTATATACCGTTATACCGTTAAGCTAAACTTTCCATTGCTGTCAGCTGTTGAGTTTATTTATTTTCAAAGGTATTGCTGTTGACTACGACAACCCTGTCCCAGTGCCTGACGAAACTTTTCCCATTCTGGGGGTAAAATTTCTATTATGTCAAAAATAACTGGAATTCCATAGGGGTAGCCTTTTAAATCCTACTAAAATTCGGAATTCCAGAGGGGTTTAAGCCTGAAATTGCCTGGAATTCCAGGGGGTTGCAGCATTTCCAGCCACAAAATGATGGACCTTCTCAACAGGGGGTATACGGTTTTTTTTTGGAGAAGCCCAATAGGAAATAGATAAAATCCACTGGGAATGGTTTTTAATTGCAATCTTTTTCCATTGAATTTCAAATAGGAATAGAACAGATTGTGGGGTATTTTCCCCATCGGGGACGAAATTTTGGCTAACTTTTCCATTGAGGCGTGGGTCCCACTGGGGTCTGTGACACAGGGTGGTGGGTAGAGAATCGATTGTTTCCAACCAAAACACCAATAGTGATGGTTTAGCAAATCTTCCAGTGAGGTTGAAATTTTAGGGTAATTTTTCAAACATCAAGCCCGGCAGAACAACCGTAAAGGTGGGGAGGCTGAAGGCTTAAAATAAGAGAAAATTTGCTAGGAATTTGAGAAATAATCTCTCCAGTCTCCCCACCTCCACCGGGCCTGAAGACGATTTTTCCAGTAGAGACGGGGGCTCCAACTGGTTTCAATATGAGGCGTACTCAGCACGATTTCAAAAGTAATTGGAATTGCATTCTATATATTCAATGTTTAAGCAATTTAAGAATAAGTGAAATAACCTTCCAATCATATACCGAAAATCTTTTGAAATCACCGCAGATTTAATAAAGTTCGGTAAGGAGAAAACTCCAGTAAAACGTATTGTGTTCTATACCTATGCGGGAAAGATGAATCGATAATTATCTGATTTTTACAAATTAGTTGCAATTTCGATAGATTCTATCAAATATGATCTTCTTTGGGTTTATTTTTTCAGTTAATTATATTAACAGCTTGACAACTTTCACCAGATTTAATATCAAATCGACTATCTTTCCAGGGTTCCAGATTCATTATAAATAGAATTTTTCTTACTGTTACACAAAATTTTTTGTATTTTTCTAAAGTACACTTTTTTATAAGAACATCCTAAACCTTCTTTAAGCCTTAAAATGTTCTTAAGATGTACTTTTTTCAACAATTTTTGATTAATTTTGTACAATTTCCTAATAATTAGGTATTTGAGTCCCTAAAGTCTTAAAATCTTCTTATGAACTTGTCGTTAATATTTTGGCCAGTCAATCTTTATGTTCTTACAAAATTTGTTCTTATAAAAACATGTATACATGATATTAATGTTAGAAGAACAACGAGAACGGGCTTTTATTTCGTTTAAAAAGTACCCGGGGCTCGAAAAATTTGTATCCTAAGCTTAAAGACTACGATTTTAGAGACGTTTTGACCGATCCCTGGTTCATAAAGGGTCGAAAAAAATTCACATTGGGCTATAATAAGCTTATCAACTGCAGTTATAAACATTTATATTCCTTGACCTTATGATAATGTAAAACGCTGAAGGAAACGAATATTTTAAAGTTTTTCAATGCTTTGACTAATCTGTCATTTGTAAAATTTGATTTACCGGATTTAAACACTGTGAAGTCACTTAAGAAGTGTAGGTTTCAGCATAATAACTAAATGGAAACCAAGATATTCCCCTAAAGAAATTTCTTAGAAAAATTTTAAACTTGCATGTCTTTTGCTTGTTGCTTCAAGTTTTTGTCGCTATTTGTTTGATTAAGTATTGTTTCGTGAAAAGGGTCAGCTGCCTTATAGTTTCTCATGATTCTTGAGTTGACAGGTATACAAAACATCTTTACTACGCTTCCCTGTCTTTCTATCTTTTCTTAGCTTTCTGTCCTTTTTGCAGTCTTTTAAAGTTTCGAGTCCCTGGTCTCTAAACAGTCCATCTTTTGGCTTTGCTTCAAATTTTTGTCACTATTTGAGTGTTTAAGTATTGTGTCGTGTAAAGCTATTGTTTCTCATGATCCTTTGAATAGACAGGATGTACAAAACATGTTATACTATGCTTTGTGTCTTTCGCTTCCTCTTAAAGTCTTGTAGCGTTTTTCAAGTTCTTGGTATTAAAACAGTACTGTCTTATTGAGCTTGTGGGTATTTCTATAGCCAATGAGAATATAAAATGACGGAGGTTAGGTATTCAGAAGCAGTGGTACCAACTGACGATATGCGCGGCAAAAACATTGGCTTTTAGTATCATACTCATACCCTAACAGTGCATTTTTCCTCAAATTTTCAATTCTTTCAGAGCAACAAAATATCAGAATTCTTGGGTAGAAAATTGCAGTTTGACCACAATGTAGATATGTTAGAAAATGATTAAATTTAATTGTCTTTAGAAGTTGACACAAAAAAATGCAAGGAATAATTGATTCCTAGATTATAAATTCCAAGGGGATGGCTGTGAGACAGGGGTGTATATTTTGCTTAAAACTTCGGAGATAAAAATAGGAAAAGTAAGACCCTGGTAAAAATTCTTGAAAAGTTCTTGAAAAGATCTTATCAAGAAACTTTGCTTATTCTTTTTCAGTTTCTTGCTACGAACGTGCCAAGATCTTTCAAGATCTTTAACGATCTGATAAGACTCTTTTATAAGTTTTGAATAGGATTCTTGTCCCTTACAGTGATTCAAGATCTTGACGGAATCTTAAGTAAAAGTAAGTCGGTTGTTACCCGAAGGCTCCTCTTTCGATAGCTATCTACCTGAAAGTAGGGGAGGGATTGCTCCACTTACACTTAATCCTTCTCTTAATTGCTGAGCATCAAGCAGAGAGGCATCAAGTACCATTTTGGAAATCCTTGGTATGACCCGGCTGGGGGTTGGACCCACAACCTTGTGCACCGTAGACGGATGCTCTACCACTGCACTACGGTCGCTGACGAAATCTTACTACTATCCTCGTTCAGTTATTGAATAAGAGCCGAAAGCTTCGCTCGAGTGACAGCATTCAACTGATGACCTCGTGAATACTTCCCATTAATCAACTATTTCATTGATACAGTCAATGATAACAAACACACAAAAGAAAAACCACTTACCGTATTTCGAAGCTGACCAAAAACTGCTTCGTAAATACTTTCCTAAGAGATTGCTCTCCTTGAGTCTAAAGACTCCTTCTTATGAAAAACAATCATAACCAGAAATTTACGTGTTTTTAAGATTCTTAACCCGAACTTGATAAGAACCACTAAGAATCTTAAAGCTTCTTTGCACATAATAGTTAGTTAAGATTTGGAAAGTCTCTTTATAAAAACTTTACAAGTTACGCAAAGAATCTTAAAATATTTAATGGCTTAAGATTTCGTAAGATTCTACTTAAGAACTTAATAAGAAATAATAATTATCTTACTATAAATACGCGAGAAGAATCTTAGCGATTTCTTTACAAGATCTTTAAAGATCTTTTTGTTGGAAGAAATTTTCAAGATTGCCTAAGAATCGTTGTAAGATCTTACAAAGATTTTATAAGATTCTTACTTGTTAAAGATCTTGAAAGATCTTCAACGATCTTTTCAGATCTTATCAAGAATTTTTACCAGGGGAACAATGTACCAAAAATCGTTTTATATTAGAATTAGTAATAGTAATGATATGACATTGAGGGAAATTAGGGATTAATACCCCTCACTTCGTTCGTGCTATTTCAAACTATTTCAAAATGATATGAGGGGTATTAATCCTAATTTCACGAAATATCATATCATTCCTGGTTAATTATATGACTGATTTTATTATTTTTTAAAGAGCTATCCGAAATGGGGATTCCAGTAGTGAGACCTGGTGAGACAGAAAATTTATGATGTTTTGCTATAGAAATATGATGTATTGCTTCAAAACACAAATTATTCCATATCACTTTCGAATTGTTGCAGATATTTCATAAATATAATATCAAACAACAAAACCAATGATCCAAAATAATCCATAATACAACAATATTATTGGGAAGAAGATTCTTCCAAATTGTTTTTTCGGCTCCTTTGCAAAGACACCTGCACTATTATCAGCGAGTCAGGTTCATAATCAGTGCCATTATTCTTTATTTCGTATCTCCACACAAAATGGTCACAAATGAAGTGTTCAAATTAGCTATCCTATATGGTTCGTATTCTTTCGGATATGTCCAATGTTCTCGGGATGTTCTCCCATTCTCCTCAAGCTCACGAAACTCCGCCCATTTCTTGATTTTGTTTTTAGAATTTTGCCATAATAAAAGAACAACATCATCCAATAGCTTGAATTTGTCATCTTCTTTGTAAATTTTTCCTGTACTTTTCCTCCTTTGACCACGAGACAGCTACTCAAAATATTTGTATCGAGTAATGTTTACTTTTTTGTGATCGAATGTTGCCAAAAATAATCAAATGTTTTGGAAATTCGAACGTACATGGCGCGTGAAATTACGTTAGGAGAAAATGGTTTTGATCAAAAATATTTAGGCGGGAGCGGGGTATTACAAATCAAGCGGGGTATTACGAAATAATACCCCGCCGAAGGATAAGGGCACGCAACCTAAATAAAATCAGTCATATAATTAAACGTAAAATAGACTATTCTGCAAACCGATCTGTGCAAACATCATCATTAATTCCATTAGACCACGTGGTAGATATTATAATGGCAACTGATGGTAGAAAGTTTATAAAGGCTTAACATAAAGGTTTGGGGATACAAGTTTCACGTTGGTGCACTGCAACATGCTCTATCCCTCCATTTACATTTTTATCCTTACTGAGAGAGACACCTGTGGCCTGGGGGCCAATTATAGCTTTTTGATGGACTGGATGGCGTTGATAAGTTGTCCGGTGTAATTTTGGCAGGCTCTATTTTTTGATTTTTGCTTGGGGTGGTAGCAAAACCAGACCACTAGATCCAGTCTTTTTTGGAGAAAAACAAGCAGAAAAACATGACCAATAGACCTTTTTATTTCAAATTTTGATGGTATATTCATGTTTTTATAATTTTTGAAAACGAAAGTGAAAAAATTTAAGATTGCGATATCCTCTAGTCTACTTCAAAATCATCAGAAAGCAAAGTTAAGTCATGATAGCTTTTGTAGTTCCCGAGAAATTTGCGAAAAACCGCCCAGTCTAGAGACACTGCAACTGAACTACAAAATTCCTTAGCTAAAAACACCCCCTTCTCACAGACCCGGTACTTTGGCTAATTTTTCCAGTGGGAAGGAGTCCCAGTGGGTCTGTAAGAAGGGGGTGTTTTTAGCTAAGAATTTCTACCGGGTAACTGATCGATGCTAAGACAGGGGTTTTTATCCTGTTTACGTTTAGCCAAGTTTCTTTAATTCAAACTTCAAACCTATCATATAATTCAAATCAGGTCTTCATTTTTCTCATTAGACGGAATTTTTGTACATAAATGCTGCTTATAGTTTGATTCTTTTTTTAACTCGATTGAATTGTACTCGATTGAATTGTCAACTGAACGCGAATAAAGGTATCACGCATAGAATATCGATTGGTCGGCACGTGTCGGAATATGATTTCTGCATGTGCTTTTCACGGTAAAAGATTTCTGATCGAGGAGGTGGGGGCAGACTATCTAAGATTATAAAAAACAAAACACAGACATAACATTTTCAAAGGGCGGTTTCACTAATATATGACGAAGAACGAAAAATATTGTCGCTATGAAAACAAAGCTTGTGCCTTCACTACTCTATGGATCAGTAGCGTAGACAGGAGGGTCACAAAATTTGTAATTATCTATTCATTATATAAAAAGATAATTACTGTGTCACAGAAATCTGTTCTCCTACACAAATTTTGTGCCCCCTTGTCCAAGCTACTGTGGATCATCCATCTCATATAGCTTATCAATTGCTAAAAGTATTTAAAGATTAAGCACGTTTTACCTCTTCAATATGCAAAAGTCTGTAGACACATGGTGGATTAGATCGATATTGACAACATTTTACAAAAAGCCTACACGTTTTTTCATAACGTAAACTATGTAAGAACATAAAGCTTCGATGGCCAAAATGTTAAGAACATTTTAAGAACAGTTTAAGGCTTTGTTGACTCTAAAACACCGAATTTTTTAGGAAAATGGACAAAAATACTAAAAAATGGCAAAAATAAGAACATATTATGCTAAGAATATTCTTAGGCTTTAGATCTCAAAAAATTAAGAACATCCAAAGGATTCAAAATTTTTGGATGTTCTCATAAAAAAACGTGTACTCTATTAACCTTTTTATTTTTAAGGTTTGGGGACACGAGAAGTTTTTTCCGCGTTGGTGTAATGCAACATGCTCCATCCCACCAACACAAGAAAAAAAGTGCGTATCCCATGGTTTTATATTTTGATTCACGGACAGAAAGTGAGGGAAATACCCCCAAAACGCTGATTTTGTCCCTAGGACAGCGGAGAAAAATTGATTCAAATCAATTTTGCTCCATTGTCCCAAGGAGAAAAGTGAGATTTCACTTTTATCGGTAAAAAAAAGGGTGGCCACACGAGAAAGCGTTTCACGTTGGTGGGATGGAGCATGCTGCATTGCACCAACGCGGAAAAAACTTATCATGTCCCCAAGCCTTAAAAATAAAAAGGTTAATAGAGTACACGTTTTTTATAAAAACATCCACAATTTTGTGCGCGCTGTTTTTTTTTTGAAAAAGGTGAAATTGTTCTAATTTTTCTAAAAGCATTCGGTTTATGCCCTTTTAAATCAAGTGGTTAGGAGCTAGGGCCTCAAGTCTAAGACTCGGTATTTTGGCTTGTTTTGGATGCATTTAAGCGTCCCTCGTGGTCTAAGGATTAAAAGTTCAAATATTACACCGTTGTAAGTGTTGTAGCAATCAAAGAATCGTTTAGAAGCGCTTTTTAGTTGAAATATATTTCAAGAATGGTGCAAGAAATTATTAATTTTATTGATCATCTTTTGAAAATCTACTTTATCTAATTTCATATCTATTTGAAATACAAATTTTTCTGCCTACGTAATATCCTTGTATCGCTACGTACTTTGGAATGTTATTTATGTATCGTCTTAATTAAATTAGAAATAAAAGATACTCACGAAAGTTCAATTTTTACATTATTTTTATGCCTACGCTCGCTATAAGTGATATTTGATTAAGACTCTGTAAAATACGGTGGCTTGTTTCTGCCTTTAATCGCATTGTAGTTAGCCTTGCAAATGCATGCAAATAAGTAGGCTACAAAATTCTATTGTTAACAGAGTTATTTGTCGGACATGTTAACTTGATAACATATCTGAATTTTTATCTGGTCAAATTAGTTTATCATGATAACTGGCAAGTTATTATCGTGACATTCACGATGACACATTTTCAGGAAAAAATGACGCCAAAAAATACCAATTATTTGATCAGGTTCTCATTTAGCAAAACGGGTAAATATTATATCTCAACATTTTTTGTGACAAGTTAAGTTTATGCTTTTCAGGCAAATATCTCAACAACTTTTTGTGACAAGTTAAGTTTATGCTTTTCAGGCAAATATCTCAACAACTTTTTGTGACAAGTTAAGTTAAGTTTATGCTTTTCAGGCAAATATCTCAACAACTTTTTGTGACAAGTTAAGTTTATGCTTTTCAGGCAAATATCTCAACAACTTTTTGTGACAAGTTAAGTTTATGCTTTTCAGGCAAATATCTCAACAACTTTTTGTGACAAGTTAAGTTTATGCTTTTCAGGCAAATATCTCAACAACTTTTTGTGACAAGTTAAGCTTATGCTTTTCAGGCAAATGTCTCAACATTTTTTTGTGACCTGTTAAGCTTATGCTCTTCAGGCAAATGTCAAGTTATTTGCCCGAAACGCTCAAGCCTAACTGGGTGATTTTATCCTGGCCAAAATGTCAAGTTATTTGCCAGAAACGCTCAAGCCTAACTGGGTGATTTTTTCCTGTCCAAATTGTCAAGTTATTTGCCAGAAACGCCCAAGCTTAATTGTGTGATTTTCTAAAAAGTCAATATTTTTATTCTACCGTATTATTTTTTAAGTGCAACAAGAAAATTTACACATCGTAACACGACTTCTAACAAGATTATTTTTATCTTGCTTTTTTCAAAAAATATTTAATAAAATTCAATTTTTTTTCACGCTGATAACTATCATGATAAATATCAGCGCGATTTTGTGGCAGAAACAAGCCACGGTAGTAAAATGTTATATACACTGTACGTAAACTGCCACTCCTCGTAATTTTGAACAAAGAATTATCATTTTATCCTGATTGCTTTGATAGTTATAAACGTTCTTAATGTTTTACTATTCTTAATCTTGTTTAATTTAGTTATGCTGTTTGAGTCTGTTGTTAGGGAAAATTAAAGACTGATAGAGGAACAATTTGCCAATTGTACAATTTGAATAATTTTTACAAAATGTTTTATACCTACACTACGTGGTTTTAATTAAAACAAGTGACCGTCGAGACAAAATTACGTGCCCTTAGATAAATGATATCAGAAAACTACCACCCCTCCTTATTTAGACAAATGTAGTCAACCAGGGCCGGCAGAACAACCGTCCCAGCTGGCACACAACGTTGTTTCATTGTTTATCTAACGTTCACAACGTCCATTTAACGTTAGATCAACAACGTTGAAACAACGTTGTGTGCTAGCTGGGGTAAAAGTGGGGAGGCTGAAGGCTCAAAATGAGATAAAATTCGCTAGAAATGTGAGAAAAAATCAGCTCATTTGCTCAAAAGTGAATCTCCCCAGCCTTCCTTCTTCCGGCGGGCCTCTAAACTATATCTACTTCAAACCTCTAATAATCTGAAGCTTTCTTTAATAAGTCTTTTCATAAATTATTTAGGCGTAACGACTGTCTCGTTTTTAAACCATTACCAAGGTGATCTAGCTTTCAAGTGTCACCCACTGATCTTTATATACCCCGGACCAAGTTTTTCAATCCCGGCCAAGCACAATCTTTGATAAGAGTTTTTGAAAAGTGGTACCCTAATGGCGGAATTACTCAATAGCAGTGTAAATGCATCGTCAGCGCTAGATCTACATTCCCTCAAAAACTTTTGATGATATTAGCGCCGTTAGACGTTAATTTTTAACACTCTGGAATGGATTCTTTACGGGTTTAAAAAAAACTTCGATCAAAGATGGTGGATAGAGCTTGGACCAGGGATATATAAAGATCAGCGATGTCACCTTTATAAAATAGAGTAAACTTTTTATGAAATCCTCTCGGAATCAAACAACAATATTTTACAGCAATTTTTACATAACACCACTAAGTTTTCTTACTTGAAAATACAAAAGTATTGAAATCCCCAGCCATAAAAAATATGCGAATATTAATCCCCATCAAGTTTCAGTCCGTTATTTCCATCCTCGCTGGCTGAAAAATCCTACCGGGTCTGTGAGAAAGGGGTATAATTTTAATGGTTACAATAAACTAAAATCAAAATCAAAACAGTCAAGGAAACCAAAACAAAACCGATTAACACAATAAAACCAAAGCTAAACGAAATGTCTGAATTTTTGCTGACTTTAGCCTTTTTTTCAACAATCTCACAATATTTTCCTGAAAAACCTTCTTCACATTCGCAATGATATGTATCTCCATTTAGGGGATTGCATTTGGAATTATGTTTGCAGGGTTGGTGTTCACATATATTCCTATCTTTGTTGATATCAATCTTTGTTTCAATAACCTCACAATGTTTCCCTAAATGTCCTTTTGTACATTGGCAAAGATAGGTATCGACCTCAAGGGTAGAACAGTTTGAACCATGTTTGCATGGTTTGTGATCACAAACTGTACAATTGAGAGGATTGTCAGGAATAAAGGTAATAAAATCCTTATCAACCATCATCTCTGGTGATTTGCATTTAAGGCGTAAAAAAGTTGTACCATTGAATGCTTTTATATTCCCATAGAGTTTACAGTCACAATGAATAGGATTATAAGTAAGATCAACTCTAACCGGAGATGATCCAAACCATTCTCTTTTTACATTGCTCAAAATGTTTTTATCCATATACAAAAAGCTGATGTTTCCAAAAGTTTCTGGCTTAAAAGAACTCAAATTGTTCCGACCCAAAAATAAATATTCTAGATTTGGGATATCAACAAAAACTCCAGCCTCTATATCCGTAATCTTGTTTTCGGAAACGCTTAAGGATTTTAACTTAGTCAAAGTGCTGAATGCGCCATTCTTTAGTTTTGTGATTTGATTTCCATGCAAGCTAAGTGACTCCAAATTCACGAGATGATCAAAGACACCTGATTCCAAAACAGTGATCTTATTGCTCGTTAATTCCAATCGATCTAAATATTGATACCCTTCAAAATCTTGCTGGTGAAGGTCTGTAATTCTACTATAGCTCAAACTCAGCTCTTTGAGACTAGGTATAAAGTTAGAAATTTTTCGAGGTACTTTGCGTATGTTGTTCACTGTAATATGAATACGGTCCAACTTAGTAAAACCAACAAAGTATTCTGGAGAAAACATATCCATAGAATTGTTCGTGAATACTAGAGTTCTGACTTCCGACGTGTTGAGATTCTTGGAGATTTCCAGCAATATTGCGTTGTCAATCTTTTGGTTGTAACAATGTACCATATACGTCTCAGGAGTACAATCACATTGTATTGGACAGCCACTTAATGTTAATTCAACCATTGAAAATAAAATTGCCGTATGGTATATCAGCGTCAACCAATTCATTGTTGAGTTTGAAAGTTGTGTCGTTTGTCGTACAGTTAAATTGTGGTTATTGATTCTTTGACCTTATACAAACTAACTTTTCCAACCTTCTGTAGATTTCTTAGTTAATTATTTTGAGCCCTAATCAAAATTATGATCCTAATCTGGTGTCTAATACTGACAAATTTCTTATGTTTTATGTCACAACAAAAGATCAAAAATTATAACAAACAAGCGTCGAAAAAATAAAGATAAGGATTTGGAAGGGACAAGCTGGAGTTTTTACAAGCTCTTATTTGATTTGGTTGGTCGTTAAGATGTAATAAAAGAATCTCATTACTTTTTCTAAACAACGCGTCATCTCTATCACTTTAAATGACCAATTAGTGAAGTATCTTGTAAAAACTCCAGCTCATCCCATTTGGAAGATCTACCCTACTAGCAAAAACTCATTTTTCTTACTGGAGACTGGTCTTTAAGATATTTTTCTTATTGATTAAGCAAAATTTCTTCGTCAAATTAAGGTCAAAAAGCTTTTTAAAAAAGTTCAAAGTCACCAAGAAAAGGGTTGATACAAATTCTGACATTTATGACAATTTCACATTCTATTTGGAATGAATCTTAACCTTTTCTCATTTCTCTAGGCTCTTATAACCTTTTCTCCTTCCACTTTGGATGCCTCATTGGTCCATGAAAACCCAGAAATAGGACAGAATGAGGGAAACATACAAGCTCCCTCAAATTGAAATACCCTTATCTTTTCAATAGCTGACTTTACGGAACGTCTAATGATACTTCATGACGATCAATGTAAACCAAAACAAATCAGCACATCGGTCATAAGAAATTTTGGATTCATATCCAACGGAATCACGCATTAATTAATTAAGATGGGTTGAAAATTTTTTAATCGTGGTAAATAGACGATATCGGCTTCACATGAAAACTCAGATTTGACTTCCGAGAATTCCCCACAATGGGCTTTTCCAGAAAAAAACCGTATACCCCCTGTTGAGGAGGTCAATTTCCGTTCCAAGGGGATAAGGTTTGATATGTGGCGGAATTCCATAGGGTGATGCAAAAATCTGCCTAAAATAACTGGAATTCCGCGAGGGTAGCTTTTTACATCCTACTAAAATTCAGAATTCCAGAGGGGTTTAAACATGAACATATAAACGACTGGACATCCATCTCCTTTGTCTTTTTGTAGAAAAGGCTGCTAGCTTCGTTGCCGCCTCGCTAAAATCATAAAATGAAACAATAGATTTTGATGATATACCACTTGGGAGTACCTTGCTAACAACGTCAAAACTTCGACAAAAGTCTCTGTTATTCTACTCTTCTCAAGTCTTTTATTTATATCATAACAAAGATAACAGAGGCAAAATCATCGTCAGCTTGTCAAAACTCCGGCTAATATTTCTAAATTTTGACTTAAAAGTGTCTAATAATTTTAGAGAGTGTCACATTCTAATTTTGATATTCTTATGACACAGGCTCTAAACTTTGGCAAGCTATTTTTTTCAAGTCATAAAAAAAATTATTGGAGTGACAAAAGGGATTCAAAAGTATACACGCAGTTGAAATTCTGCATTTTAGAGTTGAAAATGTTGATAAAATATATTACAAACTTGTGAAAAAATTCGAAAATAATTTTTTTTTGCATTAGGAGTAATGTTCAAGCTTTATCGATCCTTTTACCTAAATAATTCAAAGAAATAAAATTATGACGGAATAATGTCGGATTTTTCATACCAATATTGAAATACAGGCGGCAACGAAGCTCGCTTCAAAGAGACTATAAAAGATAGAGGTCCAGTCGTTTATATGTTCATGGTTTAAACTACCGTGAAAAGCACAGCTCAAAATCATATATTTACGCTATGCCGACGAATCGAGATTCTATTCATCGCGCAATCAGCGAAGACAAAAGTAACCACGACGACCATCCAAGATCTTGGATGAGCGTCATAGGCTGCGTTTAGACCAGCCTGGCATTTGTAATTGCTTTCAGTATTCTTTTGAATTGTATTGTTCCGCGCAATTGTTCGGTTTGTCAAATGCCTAATGATGCCATCGTGTTTGCATTTCGTTGGCATTTGAAATGCCATTTTGAGCAAAGGAATCCCCTTTTCTGGCATTTCAAATCAAACAAAGGAACCAAAACAAAGAGAAAAAATGACATTTTTGATTTTTTAAAGTATTTGCACGTTTTTTATTCAGTTCTTTCTATAGATTGTAAAATTTGCAAAATTTGCCATAGCCTAGCCCTACGGCAAAAGTTTCAGTCTTAATGACTGCAGTTTTTGAGAAATTCCATGCTTTTCATTGTTTGATCTGTCAAAGTTGAACTTGAGGGAATCACCTTTTCAGTAATGACTCTAAAAAGACGATTCCTTAAATGCCATGACAGAAAATACAATGGAAAAGCTATTAAAATCGAATCCCTCATGAGCAAATGCCAAATTACAAATGCCAGTTGGTCTAAAGGCAGCCATAGTCGAAATTTTTATTCCCGTCGTTGAAAACACAACTTACAAAAAGTCATCAATGCTTTGTAAAAAGAGTCAGTGATAGAGAATCATAACATAAAGTCTGTCTATTATTTCGATTCAATTAAAGTGACATTTCCATAATTAAAAGTTTAGTAATTACTGTTATGCATTTGGGGATCATGTAAAAGATTTCTTTCGAAATATAAACTCATTTCAACTACACTTGGAGGTTTCTGGGGAATTTGTAAATAGTAAACTGCATACTGATACAGTCTGCTAGACATTAATATGGTAATATTTGCTCTTCATCTTTGATTTTTTCTACAGTGATTAGATTGACACATGCGCGATAAAATTTCTATTATTTGTCTTCAGGGGTTACTATTTTCTTTGAAAAATAGGGTTGCAGCATTTCCAACCACAGAGGGATGGGCCTCCTCAAGGGGTATACGGTTTTTTTCTGGAAAAGCCCAATGCTTTGCGCGGAAAAAAATTCGCAGCGAAATATTTTCCGCGCAATGCATTGTGGAGAATTCTCGGGGGTCAAATCTGAGTTTTCATGTGAAGCCGATATCGTCTATTTCTAAACACTCATTCTTAGTAAAAACCCCGGTGGAACTTTTTCCTACTACCGTTGTCAAAATTTTCATCGAAATCCCAGGGTATTTTTGTAGGGTATTTTTTCCAACGAGACAAAAATTTCGCCAAATTTCCCAGTGGGGGTCCAATGTTTCTGTTACACAGAGGCGTATCTAAAAAGGCGAAAATATTCAAAAACAGATTTACACATGATTAAATGACAGACTAAAGAGTTGGCAAAATGTTTACTAATGGCTTAGCTCAGAATTTGGCTATGGGAAATAGTAATAAAACTTTGACTGCGTTGGATTTAGTAAGATAGGTTTGAATAAATTTACTGACCCTCTTTTATTCGGACCCTCTACCATTCAGAACCTTATAGTATTTTTTGATCGCAAGTGTTCATAAAAAGTGTGTTGAGTACATTCCAAATAATGATAATATACATGTAGCTAAATGATTAGAACAACTCGCGACTTTTTTTCAAAACTGTATATTTAACCCCGGTTCGAACCACTAATAATTTGTCAGTGATTCTGAGCCAAGCACATTAGCGTTGTGCCAAATTTTGAGTGATTGAAAAAGAAAATGTATATAAGAGACTACTATATTAGACAGGTGAACAGTTTAAAGCCACCTATGAGGGTACCCACCCACACAGGAACATAAATGGGTGTGGGTGCACAGCCGGCTGGATGTGGCGTTACTCCTTTGCACCAATCTAGTATAAAATCATAACTCCTATATAGTGTGCGACTGCGTTGCACCATGCGTCACGTGTGACGAGACTGCTCTGTGAACATCTAGCAACATGTGATGATATCAATATCTTTACCTTTCAACACAAGCAATGCTGATTAGTCTTTAGTTCATTAGAGTTGTATTAATTAAATACCATAGAAACGGCGTTTAACAAAAGTCTTTATTTAAAATTTAGATATCAAAAATCCGATTATCGGAATGTATTGGAACGACGCTTTACCTTTCTCCTGCACTACTATCATTTGACACAGGAAACCATTTTGAGTAAAATCTTTAATGACCTATTTAATGGCTTCTATCAATAATAGATAAATACCTATTTATTATCCAATGTAAGGATTCAGAGAGGGGTAAGTCGATCATATTTTTTGAAACTAGTGATGAAAATAACTTATATTGCGGTTAACTTGTGAACGACAGACATAAGAAAAGACTTGGTTAAAATTAACAAAATAATGTTTTCGGTAACAACTATTTATAAATTGATGGTTACGTCAATATTGCTGAAAATTGTATCTGGCGATTGTCCAATATATTGTACTTGTATTGATCACGATGGAGGGATATTGGTAGAATGCATTGATCAGAAAATAGATAGCACTATTTTACGAAATATTTCAGAAACACTAAATTCGTCTTTAGTGACAATGCTAAATTTTAAGAATAATGATATGGTCAATTTCAATTCTGAATATTTTGCTGGTTATACACAATTAGAGATTATTAATATTCAACAGAACAAAATTAGTCATATACCTCAGAATATATCCAGCTTCATACCTTCTGTTAAACAAGTCAGTTTACAGACAAATGAGATTGCCAACCTTAATAAAGAAGACTTTGAATCCTGGCAAAATGTAGAAGTCTTGGTATTAACTGACAATATGATTACGTCATTACAATCAGGTGTTTTTCAAAATCTCATCGATTTACAACAACTTTATTTGGATGGTAATCAAATCACAGAGCTAAAAGAGGGTACATTTAATGAGCTAAGCAGAATTCAACGATTGTTTTTAAGTCGGAATAAGATCGAGACCATCCAATCTGGACTGTTTACCAACCTTATAAATATTGAAGCTGTTACGCTAGAATCGAATAAATTAACGTCTCTCAAAAGTGAGACTTTTGTCAACATACGTACTTTGATATTAGACAGTAACGAACTAAATGTTAAGAATATTTCAGATGACACTTTTGTAAATGTCAGAATAGTCTCTTTAACGTCGAACCCGGCGTTAACAACATTACGGCGAACTTGGTTTACGTCGTCTCCAAGAGCTGTAATATTTACCGAAAATCCTCTCCACTGTGGATGTACAATGTATGGCAATCTGAAAGCATTTAATGGTACCATATTCAATGATGGCAAATGTCAAACACCAGAGAGAATGGTTGACAATGATTTAAATACATTTATTAGCAGTAATCCCTTGAACTGCACAGTATGTGACCATCAACCTTGCCAGCATGGTTCCAAGTGTACATCCACCCTTGATGGCAATACCTATCAATGTAAATGCACTGAAGGATATTTGGGAAAGCATTGTGATGTTTTTGGAAGAAAGGAGATGGTCACTAAAAGTGACGATTCGTTAAGCTCTGGTTACATTGCCTTGATAGCCGTTGTTTTTGTTGTTTTGATTGGTTTAATTTTGATTCTAGTTTACTGGAAACACCGAGACACTAATAAACATGAAAAATCAGAGGAAACCCCCAAGGAGGAAGACATATCCAAGGAAAGGGAAACCCCAACAATGGAGACTCCCATTTCAGCCGTAAATGAAGGATTTCATGAATCAACTGTTGTATGATTATAAAATGTTATTTAAAAAAAATATTCATTATTCATCGTAGATAAATGATTTCATTATTGGACCATTTTTAGCAATTTAAAGTTCGGATGAGAAAGTCGCTTTTGTGCTTATTGATAATTTGCTCAAATATTTCAATTCGGGAAGAGTGGGGGGATTAATAGACTTCTAGGCCATATTCTGAGCCCTATTGGACCATTCTTGGACTTATGGCTCCTCACATCCTAAGGTAGTAAGTCCTAAGTCTAGCGTTAAAACTCAGAGTTAAAATTCTACCAACCTAATTTAGAGCCATTCCAAATAGTTTGTAGTTGTAAGATTTCGTGGGAATTTCCCGTTTTTCTCAAATGTTATGATTCTGATTTTACATAGTATAGATCTTCTTTTCCTTTAAATTTATCCCTGTTTTGAAGCTTGTTCGTTCGATTAGTTACCAGTTTTTCTTTAATTTTGCTGATTATTCTACATTAAAGTTTTCTAACCATTAACCTTCAAATGCAAAACAGCTTGTTTTCAGTCTTAAAATAAATAGGTCTTTGTGCGAAATTATATCATTAATTTGTTTTATTTTTGTGCCAAAGAAGTTATTATAGTTACGGAGACCGCTACTCCAAAGCATATATCAAAATCTTTCACCAAAAGATTCGATTTTTGACGAGGTGTTGTTTCTTTTTTTTTTGCATATAAAAACACCCCTTCTCACAGACCCACTGGGACCCCTTCCCACTGGAAAAATTGCTTAGAATATCGTTCTCGGTGGAAAATTATCTCTCAATCTTTGTCCCCGCTGAATATATTTAGATAAGCAAAATATTGTGCTATTTTTTCCATCCCTACTGAATTTTCTGGCTTGAAAACAATAGAATTCAAATCCCCAGCAATAATAGTAATATCAATCCCCATCGAGTTTTGGTCCGTTATTCTTACTCCCTCTGGCTGAAAAGATCCTGCCGGGTCTGTCAGAAGGGGGTGTATAAAATCGTAAGCTTAAACATTATTTGAGCAAGAAACTATTACAATTAGGTATGCCCGCCCTGCGATGAAAAGGAGCAAATAAATTTATAATGAGGAAAATACTTAAATTTTCAGAATACCATTTTTCAAAAATTTAATCCAGTTTTTTTTCACAGAAAAATTATCGAATTCCATAAAAATTATTTACACATCCAATTTATAATTTCTAAGAAAAGAAAACAAAGGAAAATCTATTTTCTAAGTCACTTGTATGTGGAAAAAAAGGATAAATGTTTATGCATAAGTCGCGTCTTACTCATGGTCTATAATGAAGGAAGGAGAAGACAGAAAGAAATTAGATTGAAACACCATTGAAAACACCTGGCACGTAACGTTCATCTAACGTTATATGGACGCGCTATGAATGTTAAATAAACGTTGAAATAACGTTGTGTGTCGTCAGCTGGGATACAGTGAAATCTTTAAAGTCATTGCACTACTGAATCTGACGTTGTTTTAACATTTTCCGACATTTTATTAATGTTAGAAACGTCACATGAACGTTATATAAACGTTAGGAACGTCATATGGACGTTACTTGGACGTTATGAATGTCAGATTGACGTTGTCATGACGTTCTGTGCCAATTTAACCAAATCAGTTCATAAAAGGTGTTGTAAAATAGAATCGCTTTGAACTCTAAGAAGACGGTTTGAAATTTCCACGGAGTAAATCATCAAGAAGCATATGTGCGTTTCAAAATCTACCTTAGGCGTAGTTAGGGTGTACTTTGGAGTTATTTTGTGTGTTGTTTGATTGGTTTTCTTTACTGCTAAGCATTCTCAACACAATTGAGAATTATCTCACCCTATCTCATTCAAGTTTGACGGTGTTACGGTATTAGCCCTTTTTACGTCAATGCTCCGATGTTTGTAGCTATTAAAGTAAATGGTATGAATATATTACAAAGAACAAGTCATGTTTTTCAAGATGGGTTTGTATGTACGTTTCGAATTAGCAAAGATACCAAGCCCCAGGGTTCCCAGGCTTCCCAGAAGACCTTTCTGGTACCAAAATCATTGTGTAATTCCTTGTCTAATCGCTGGCAAAATATATATGTCAACAACAAGTTTTGAATGTCGGTGTTGACGCAGATACAAGAAAATTATGTTGCGGTATTCGGTGTCCATGCGCTGGAAAAATTAATATTTCAACAAAAATTTACGTTGTCGGTGTTGAAGCGGCTGACATGGATGTTGACAAAATTGATAAATCTGCATTATTACGGTATTCGAATTCACGAATTCACCCTTCATCCAATTGAGAGTTATCTCATCCGAGTTTGACGGTGTTACGGTATTAGCCTTATTTTACGCTGGTGTTTCGGTTTTTGTAGAAAAAAGTGACGGTATTTCGGTGTGTCAAACATGCCATGCATATACAAAATATGGACATTTTTTTCGCTCGACCCCTTCTATTGTACGAATTCATTCCACATCCACATCTTCACCGGTCAAGACACTTGAAATGGTTCAGTATCCAATAAAATACCGAGAAGCGCCATAAAATGATCGTCCTTATTATCAAACCTTTTAGGTAACGGACAATTAAACATCGTCCTAAATAGTGGAGGGATCTCATCTTTTAAAACGTCTTTCCCAAGTACTAGTAAAACTTTTTTACAGCTCGTTTGACATGTGTTGTATAACATTGAAGTTATTAGTTTATATTCCATGTGTATTTTACAGACCCGATCCTCCATCAATTCTGTAATTTCTTCTCCGCTTTTTTCCGTCTCATTTAAAGCCTAAAAACAAATAAAGTTGGAAATTTCAATAACTTTTTGAAAAGATAATGTCCAATAAGCAACGCTTACAATATTCTGATCGTGTTCTTAATATTTTGGTCATCGAAGTCTTATTTTTTCAACATAGTTTGTTCTTATGAAAAACATATATAGGGCCCACGCCATGAAATTGAAAGTGGGGGGGGGGCAATATAAATATAGACTCTAAGGAGGCGCAACCAAAAATTTTTACTTTGCAAAAAGGGAGAAGGGGCATGAGCCCCTGGTCCCCTGGTGGCATGGGTCCTCGGCTATTATTATTCGATTTTTTCATACCTTTATATATTGCTTCGTCAGTAACACCACGATTTTATCTGTATTCGTAATACTCTTGGGAACCCAATTTGCAAGACCACCAGTATTGTTAATTTCAACTGTATTTAGCAGATCAACCACGCATTGGACACCATATTCGTGAAGTGCTGCAATCATGTGTAAAAGATCTTCTTCCTTTTGTTGGTCTTTTGAAATGTAGGAGAAATATACGGTTGGATTTCCTATAATGATAAACAAGTTGTTATTTCCTCTCAGTGGCAGAAAGACCAATATTGGTTATAGCCGGTAGGACTAATTCAGAGACAACAGCAGTGGTGGATTCGAAGGGAGCTCAAAGTTTATGACGGAGAGTATCTCCTATGCTTCTACTGGAATGAAAGAAACTCCGTGTTAGATCTAAAACACATAAAAAAATTGTTATTTCCTCTCAGTGGCAGAAAGACCAATATTGGTTATAGCCGGTAGGACTAATTCAGAGACAACAGCAGTGGTGGATCTTAAGGGAGCTCAAAGTTTATGACAGAGAGTATCTCTTATGCTTCTACTGGAATGAAAGAAACCCCGTGTTAGATCTAAAACCCAGTATCAAGTTTTAGGTAATTGTGACACAGCCTTCGAAAAGGAGGCAGAGGAAGGAAGACTCATCCTTCAGTGTCTTTAAATAGGAGTTAAGTTATTTATCTTACAAAAGAAAGATGATCAACATTCACTCATTGAGTTTTAAATCCTGTCTATATTGATTCCTTCAACTTTTCTTAAGCAAGCAAAAGTGTTTCTTTAAGATTTCTGCTGCACTCAGTATGACTGAAAGAAAGTAGCATTTTCTTTGTTTTCACTTGGCACATTCGAATTCGGTTTATAAATTCCATTTTCAATCCGAGTCTGGTGTTTGTGTGAAGACCACACAGAACACGTGTTTCAGATGGGAAAGGAAAAATTTCCGATCGATTGATATATGGTAAGCCTATATTTGGGTTGGAAAATTTTTCAGTTTTGCTTACGGGGTCCAAAAAGAGTCCAATAACAAAAAAATCCGCCATTATGGATACCCAGATAAAAAATCCAGATGGCCTAGAACCTTAATCTTCTTATTGCCATTAGAACGAAGAAAAACCCCAAGAAAGTTAGTCCATCAAATGGATAAGATACTTCCCAGCTCGTACCTGTCTATTCAGAAATCCCATCGCAAAATTTTTTCCATAGTCTATTCGGGGCCTTACATCATTGTACTTACTGTTCTGTTCATTTAATATTGGTTTTTCATCAACAATAATGACATTAGATTTCGTCTTGGATCTCACATACATCAAAACAAAAACCACAATCGCTACAAATGCAAAACATCCAACCATGATAGACACAAGGTATTTGTTTTCCATTCCATTTTCTTTATGTGAGGTCTGTTTACTGAGGTTGGTGATTGGTGTTGCTGGAAGCATACTACAGTTTTTGATGCAGTTTGTATTCAAATTTTTACGGCCTAAAATTACAAATGGATATTTCTTAATACACTTCATACGCACGAAAGAAAGGGTACTTTTTTGATAAAATTTTTCGAATTAATTCTGAATTCCTCTGTAGAATTTCGAATGCGGGGCACGAACGAAAAATGCAATGATCATTTTCGAGCTTGCAGAGCTTACATGTAAGATATGTGGTTTTTGGATCAGATATTTGAAGAAAAAGTATGGTTTTCTTTTCTGACGTCAAAAATGAGATTGCTATTCGTTGGTTACCTGGTTTGCAATTATAATCAAATGTTTCATGCTTATTGAAATTGTTCAAACAAATTCTGTTTCTCGTTTTCGTACCGACGCATCTATCGTAATCTTCTTTACATTCACAATTACACGAACTCCATGTGTTCCAATTCGCCCACTGTCCTCGGGCTGGAAGAGTGAGAGTAAGATCATACATCAGGCCCGGCGAAACAACCGTTAAAGTGGGAGGCTGAAGGCTCAAAATGAGATCCCCACTTCCACTGAGCCTGTAAATTTAAGCAGATTGTTACTTTTCTTTTGAGCGGGGCAAAATTTAATATAATATGCCCTTTGCGACTAAATAGTTTTCACAACTCTGTCTCACAGCCCCGGTGGAAGTTTTGTTCTCAGTGGGAATGAAAATTTATGTCAAAATCACAATGCCATTTCTCGGCACCAGGTGGTCGAAACTTAACAAATAACCCCATTTTCTTTATCTACTTTTCACGCTAAATCAGTTGGTACAGATATTTGACTTTCAGACTTCAAAAAACTGTTAGTAAAGAGGGATGAGTTCTATCGATTAACTAAAAATCGATTCGATTCACTCGAAAACTGCAGGAGATTCGAAGGGCAATTTTTTTGTCAATTCCACACCTTATTAGGAGCATAATATCAAAAATTTGCCCTGATCTAAGGGATGCCCTACGAAAACCATTTTTTAGGCCTTTTCTGAATCTCGGACGCTGGCCTTAAGAGGGGACTAAAACGATTAAAGGCTTTTCAAATAAGCTTCTAAATTGTTTTGCCGAAAAATTTTGGGTTTAGTTGTTAAAACCACGAAAAAATATATTGTAAAAAATACGAAATAAGATTAGTTTGAAGTATCTGTTAAACCTACCAGGACACGATCCAATGCCAACTTCTTTTGATTTCAATCTTTTATCTCGTGGAAAAGTCTCGATCTAAAGAATAAAAATGTATAGTTTGTTTTAGTTTAATTGCTAAGAAAATTAAAGATTTTGAGTTTCCAAGTGATAATAGCATTAGGTCTACAGAGTTTCAAATTCAGAGTTATGTTCTGAAAAGATTTTGACCCTTATTCGTATAAATTGACGACATCTTTGTCAAAGAAACAGCCTCAAATTAATCGCTTTAGAATACTCCCGTTCTAAAGTTCACACCGCATACACACCTAATGCCGTAGCTGGTATACCTGAACATAGAGCTGTTCTCCTTGCATGAAAGCAATCTCGTCGATTTTCATCATTGTCTTCAATTCAACACGGTAAGAAGTCTCCTAGAAATTGAGGGAGTATCTTTTATATAAAAGTCCTTATACTGAACGGTAAATTTCAAAACTACCCTAAATCAGTACCCTTGTCAAAAAGGCTACCGTTAAATCCACATTTAAAGGCGTAAATTTATTTAATTTGATTTCTTGATTTTTGTTGAGTTACGTGGCTTCTAGGCTATATTTTCAGCCTTTGACCCTTTGGATGCAGGAATCTTAAGGTCGAAAGTCTTAAATGTGATATTAAAACTCTATATTTCAGATGTATTGAACACTTAAAAATCACGTACAATCGGGTATAAAATACACTGTGCTAAATTTAGAGATCTAGATGGTCATAGGCTGGGTTTACACCACCTAACTTATTCCCAAAGAAATAAGACTTACCGTAGACTTTGTCCGAAAACAATGCATGACGTTGTCTGCTTTGTGTCGAATATTCACTAAATAATGGTGTATCTTCTGCGGACGGACTGAAAAAAAGCATACGCAAAATGTATACAAATGTAAGTTTTAAAGTCAAGCGAACGGATGTGATAATAATTTATCAAATTTAGGAAAATTTTAATCCTTGCTGGCATACAATATACAAACTATATAAGAGCATACGGCTTAGACGGCTAAATTATCAAGAACAACTTTATAACGTTTTTAAGTTTTGCGTACTCTTCTAAACACCCAATTTTTGAAAACAATGAATTTGCAAAAAAACTCTGTGAACATGAGAACATTTTAAGAACATCTATTAGGTTTGAAACTCATGAAGCCTCGCGGGCATTTTAATGTCTGCTTTAGATCCCACTGAAACCGTCCCAGTCCTTTTTCACACCTAAAGACAATAGAAAAATATGTCAAAAAAGGATTGAATCGACTTCAGGGGGATAATTGAATAATTAAAAGACACACGCCTGACTGCGCGACGACTACGGTCGAAAAAGTGTATTGGTACAATAAGAAACAGGTCTAAACACTCAGCTGGCACACAACGTTGTTTCGACGTTTTTCGAACGTTCACAACGTCCATATAACGTTAAAATAACGTTGAAACAACGTTGTTTGCAAGCTAAATGTGAGTTTTATATCACCTTCAGGATCACGCCAAACGATTTTCATTGTATGATTTCCAATACATTGCCCTTCGATTGTATTCCAATCTACCAGCACTGGGGCTTCATCAGCTTCAACAAAGCTTTGATTGCATGGAGCTAGAGGAAATAATGTCTAGTTTAAAGTACTGTCTAATTTAAAGAAAAAAATAAGCAGCAGTTGAGCTTGGGACAAACGCCGGGGGAGCACTAAAGGCAAATGGCCTACTGTACGTGCGGCCCTTAGGGTATATTTCCTAAGCTTACCAAAGTGCACTGAAATCAGCAGAGATGAGAAAAATTACACGCTAAGGGTGTAAAATTTGTGAATCTGGCCATATTCTGCCTGAATATGGTCAACAAATTTCAAGAAAATGCACCGTACGGGTTGATTTTTCTCCCAAATTTGTTCAAATTTTGAAAATATTTATCTGCACTGTAAGGGTACGATCTAATTTTGGGCCGCACGTACGGCCGTTTTAAAATCGATTGCCCCCCCCCCCCCCGGGGGACAAACGTGTTCACTCCAACTTTAGCGAGTTTATTTATTTGTACTTTTGAGGACAGTAAATTGACTAAAACGATTTGGTACAATCTGCAGTTCTGACCTGCAAAAATCGAGGACAGTAAAAGTGCTGATTTACCGTCGTCCTCAGTCAGTCAGGATGTAGACAAATTAGAACCTTGCCGTCTACCCGTCGTAGGAAAATACAGATACATAAAGTCACTTTTATCTAGATTGGAGTCGTTTATAATGCGTGTAATACAGTAGTGTTGGCGTTATATTATAATACGATTATTATTACGGTATTTAGCTTGTTGATTTAGTTATTACTTTTTGCTTTATTTCTACTATGTATGAGTTAGTCGCCTAGCTTGCTCGACTACTTTCATCCGATGTACCGATGACTGAATTTAGAGTTACAATTTCCAAACTCCATTGCGGCAATAAGGTTTATTTTATTTTGAAAAAAAATTGAGCCCCCTACTACCTTATCGGCCAAAACTTAGTCGGCCTTAATTCTTAGTGGGCCCTAGTTTTAGACACTTCGCCAAAATTTAGTCACTTAGGGCCGACTAAATTTTGGTTGATAAAGTATTCGAGACCTTGTCTAGACGATAATATCGTATAGATAGGATCGTCTAGAAAAGGAATATACATAAAATGATCCGATTCAAAAGATAATAATATCGTATTTGAAATAAAAAAGAAACTCTTGTGACCCAAAATCATAGTCTAGTCTAGACAGGAGACCCGACCTCATCCTGCTAGTCTGATTTTGAACTCAAAAAACTGATACCTTACCGGCCCTTTTTACGCCGGTCCTAATTTAACGCCGGCCCCTTTTACGCCGGCCTTGATTACGCCAAAGTTCAGTGTTTTACATTTTTAGCCCGGCCGTAATTTAATTCATACCCCTTACGCCGGCCCTTATTACGCCAGAGATGGAAAAATAGCGCCAATAAGGACCGGCGTAGAAAGGAATTACAACAACTTACAACCGAATCGTCAAACCGACTTCTACAAGTTGGAAAGTCCGAAGTCTAAAAGTCCATTTTATATCATTGTTTTTATTTTTTGAATTTATGAACTAAAAAAACAAACAAAGTTTTTAGTCAATGCTTACCTCCAGGTATATTGAGTCCAAAGTCTTGAATGTACATTGCCTGAAAGGTTTAAAGAAAGAAACATGTAAAGAAATAATTAAAAACTTTTATTAACATGTAGAATATGGATCGCAGGTCTCATAAGTAACTAATACCTATCAAATATTCGTTGAAAACTTAACCTCTGATACTCAGGGTAACTAATACCTTATCGGGGAAAAAATGTCGGGGGAAAGCGACGACAATTTTGAGGGGGTGACGAAATTTCCCCCCAACGAATTTTTTCCCCGATATTTTATCACCCGACCAAAACTTTTACCCAATGTTTTATCCCCGACCAAAACTTTTACCCGATTTTTTAAATCCCAACCAAAATTAAAATCTACACCTTTATTAACCGAAATTAGTACTTTAAACGTCGAATTACAAGATCTTTTTTCGAGCTAGTGAAGAAAACCATTTCATTTGGACAATTTAGTTGGGTGAAAGTGACTAAATAGAAAAAGTGACGAATTAGAAATTTTGGTCGGGGGAAAGTGACGAAAATGCCTCTAGGTGACGAAATTTTTCCCCAACGAAAAATAACCTCGACCAAATAAAACTGCAACATTTTTTCCCCGATAAGGTATTCTAAACCAACATTTTTGTGCTAAATTTGAAATTTGAGTGAAATAAAAGAGATGATTCAAAAGTTTTTAGGGAAAAGTTTTAAGACTTAAGAGACGGATTTGGATACCGTGAATAGCACAGGTCAAAATCATATATTGACGCTGTGCTGACGAATCGAGATTCTATTCTGCGCGCAATCAACGAAGACAAAAGTAACCATGACGACCATCCAAGATCTTGGATGAAGTTCAAAGTTGATATTTTTATTCCCGTCGTTGAAAACACAACTCACAAATGTCATCAATGCTTTTTAAAAAGAGTCAGTGATAGAGAATCATAACAAAAAGTCTGTCTATTATTTCGATTCAATTAAAATAGCATTTACATAATTAATAGTTTAGTAACTACTGTTATACATTTGGGAATGATGTAAAAGATTTCTTTCGAAAGAAACTAATTTCAATTACACTTGGAGGTTTCTGGGGAATTCGTAAATAGTAAACTGCATACTGATACAGTCTGCTAGACATTAATATGGTAATATTTGCTCTTCATCTTTGATTTTTTCTACAGTGATTAGATTGACACATGCGCGATAAAATTTATATTATTGGTCTTCAGAGGTTAATATATTCTTTGAAAACTTAATCTCTGATACTCAGGGTAGGATTTGGATGGTATTTCCATAAGCAATTTTATCTTGACAACTAGAGGTCGCACATAAGTATAAAGTTTTATTTTTACATTTATTTAACGTATGGAACTGTCTAAACCCTGATAAATTAGAATGTCAACACTTGATCGAAATTGAGGCTTCTCACCCGATTAAAGGATTAGCAACATGAGTTAACGGGACTAAAAAAGGGATTTCTCACGATTTTTTGTACCAAATATGTTCCTCAAAATTCAAGAAGCAGAATTTTTTAAAGAATGACCAACTATAACAAATCTGAAATTTCTATATTATTTTCCAGGGAAATTATATAGCATTTGATGCACTGTATTATCTATGGCATAGCCCCGGTGTGCGAATCGAATTGAGGAGGACAAAAAATGTCGCCCACCGGTTGGGCGACGAAGAAAGTTTTCGACTTTTCACCCTTATTTCACCCCTCTAAACGGTATATATCAGACTTTTTTAAAGTAAAAAATAACTTTGCAAAATATTGGGGGGCCATGGGAAGCTGCACTAATTTTGAGTGTAAAACTTATCCACTCTCCGGGGGAGGGGGTACTAGGCAAAATGGGTTCCGGGTGTGCGAGCCGTAAGGGTCGACGCTACCCTAATCTATTTTTCAGAGAATATGGGATTTTTATGGAATAGTGGAGTGTCGTTTTTTAGAGTATGAGAGTTTCTTGTTGACGGTGAGTAGCCTAATTAAGTTTGCTACCTACTCGAGACGTTTATTTTAGGTGGTTAAAACATAAACAAACAATTGAAAGTAGTTTGGTTTTAAGGTTTCTGGCAGTTTTTGGCAGTTTTTGGCTACTTTCTATCAGGCTTGTCAACCTTTCTGTCAAGTGTTTTGAAAGATATGCGATGTATTATTTATTTTTATAAGCATGAAGGCCCCTCCTTTGAAGGGTTGACCAAAAACACAGATTTTTCGCGACGCTCAGACAGACGTACTCTCCGGATATCCAGAAATTTGTGATGAAGAAGTTGCCAGTTGCCAGTCAACTCTCCGGATATCCAGAGAGTGCAATTTGCGTTCAAAAATTCTATGATTAATTTTATTTTGCAATTCACACTACTTATCGCAACTGGCAACGTTCTTCATCACAAATTTCTGATCTAAACTTTAGCTTGGATCTTAGTTTCTTTAGAATCAACGTTTCAACCTTTATCATGAGTCGTAAGTTTCTATTAATTCATGAAGAGGGGTTGAGTTCTGGTTTATCAGGTTTAAATGAGGCTGATTTTGAAGTCATTACAGTCGTCAAAATAATGAAATTAGGCTTGTTTCAATCCTACCTCCCCCTTCTCACAGACCCGGTAGGATATTTTCAGCCAGTGGGTAAAAATAATAGACTAAAGCTAAATGGGGATTGATATTCCCATATTTTTAATGCCTGGGGATTTAAACTATCTTGTTTTCAAGTCAGAATGAATTCAGTGGGGATGGGAAAAATAGTATAATATTTTGCAGCGAGGATTGGTTTATTTGATTATTTTCAGTGGTGACAAGAATTGGGGGATAATTTTCCACCTGGGCGATATTTCAGCCATTTATATATCTTCAGGTAGAGATGATAAGATTGGTCTCAAAGTACTCTAGATAAAAAATTCCCTCAAAATTAAGTGTTTCATTTCACAACTTTTCCAGGTCTTTTTAACTATAGTTCATGACACTTTTGAAAGGTTAGTAATAGTGCTTATAGAAAAAATTACTTAGACAGGCGTCCAAAGTTTGGCAGGTTTGAAGGTTTTGAAGGACTTTTTGGCAACGATAGTTGTCAACCGCATCCGTATATTTTTATTATATTTCAAGGGCTTTCGAATGGCACGTTTATTTATTATTCTTGAAAAAGTACTTTCCTTAGCCTCAAGTAGTTATCCTGCTTAAAAAAGAAACACAAGTATTGATGCCAAACCTTTTTTCAAAGGATATGACACTTGTTCTCTATTTATTTTCGTAATCTCTCTTCTCCTCCCCTTTCTTTGAAAAAGCATTGCAAAGGCTTCTGGAGAAATGTAATTAATACTCCGTGTGTCTTTCTAGTTAAGCAAACAAAAAGGGATGGGTTTGAATTGTTAAATAATTCGACAAGAAAAATTAGGTTAGGTCTGAATATCCAATTTTAGGATAATTCTAAATACCCCTGTGTCACAGAACCTCTGAGAGCCCAGCCCCACTGGAAAGATTGACAAAAATTACATTAGAATTTCCTCCCCACTTCGAAATTAACTTTTATTTCATCCCCATTCGAAATTCAATGTTTAAAAATTGCACTTCCAAACCATGCACTGAATTTTTCAACCTTGGAACAAAGGAATTTCTACCCCCATTGGGATTTCAATAGGAATTTAATTTTTATCCCCACTGAGAAACAAGGTTTCACTGGGGCTGTGAGACAGGGGTGTTTCTAAATAAACCATTTTCACTTTCCCCATTTAGAATCACGTTTAGAATCTCTCCAGATTACAATTTTGACTGACAATCGTGTGTCGACTTGGAGGAGTAACAGCATGGCGACTTTATTCAATTCATTTTTATCCACACTGCTTTCAAAGATTTTGACTGGTACATTGAGAAAGGGATATGCTGTTGAACTTTGTCAATTGAAGCCAATATACTGTATTCGAACTCATACATTAGGAATGTTGTTTATAAGATTTTTTAAAAACTAACTGACGAATGCTTGAAAGAACAGGAAACTTTAAGACACCCCTGTCTCAGTGCCCCGGTAGAACTTTTTCCCTCAGTGGGGATGAAAATTTCTATCAAAATGCCAATGGGGATAGAAAATTTATTGTTTCCAGCTCGAAAATTCCAGTGGGGATGGTTTTGGAGTGCAATTTTTTACATTCAGTTTTCAATGGGGATAAAATCTTAGAGCAATTTCGCAGTGGGGTTGAAATTGTAGGATATTTTTTCACCGGGGACGATTTTTTGGCCTATTTTTCCACCGGGGTGGGGGGTCCACTGGGTCTGTGACACAGGGGTGTTTTAAGTATTAGGAAAAAGGTTTTCCCGTTCATATCTGAACTATGATAACGCTCTACCAGGGTATTGAGCACTCTTTTGAATTTAAAGTCAGTCATACAACTAAAATTAATAGGGTAAACAGGTTAAATCAGTTTTGGCATGATAAGAGAATATTTTCGGCGTATTAGCATGACCATGGACTCGCTGTGGGGGATGCTCACCCAGCACTGGCACACAACGTTGATTCAACGTTCATCTAACGTTATATGGATGTTGTGAACGTTAGATAAACGTTGAAACAACATTGTGTGCCAGCTGGGCATAGTCCATAAAATAAGCGAAAGAAAGATGTAACTCACCTGTGATAAGTTGATCATTGTTAAAGCCATCCAATATAAAATCAATGTGTTCGCCAACATCTCCATTTCAAGGTAATGACTAAACTCTCTTAATCGACGAATGGATTCTTGGTTCTTTGAAGATCAAATTACTGAGACAGCGAGTCTTTTGTAGTTTTTAGTTTACATTAACCAACTAATGATTTAGTCCAAAAAAGTTCAGATTGATTATGACCACTCAGTAAACAAACATCAGATTACTCTCAATGAGCTACTTTATATTCCTCAACTTGAAATTGCCAATACATGCATCCAACAGTGAATTTTGGGTTGTAAGCTTAATAAATCAATAAGTCTTCTACAAATCAACAATTTGATATTGACCTGCTATGGTGTCACTAGGAACAACTTTTTTTCTTCTGTCTTTTCTTAAAGAATTCAAATTAAGATGGATATAGATGGATCCAAAAATCGTTAACAATCCTCTGCTATAAGTGACGTCATCATTTGTTTTGATTGGTCAATAAAATGATTGTTTTGATTTTCAACAATTTTTTGTTTCGTGTGGTGAAAGTCAAAATGTTTCTAATTTTCTTCAAAATAAAATTCCTCTGTTGAAATAATAAATAATAGTTAGAAAAATGGAGATTTTTTGTGAAAAATTTGAATCACGCAAAATTATTTGTACATATTTACAGTATAGATACAGAGTTGAAGTATCACGTTTCAAAGTAAAAATTTAAACACATTTGCAAATTTAACTATCATTGCAGGTTCCAGCATGTACACACAGCAGGAAATATTACAAATTGTACTGAATAACTGAAGTAGGTATTACAACCTTACATTTTTTCATGAGAAGCATTAGTGTGATTCTCTAGTGGCAAAAATAAAACACTAAAGACTCTTCTTGGGGAGACTTTAAATCTTACCAGTTATAGTATACATGCCAAGCGGAAGCGGCCTCCCCACTTTTGAGTAAATCAAACTTCTTTCTCCAATTCCTGACGAATTCTATTATAAGTTTAGCCTTTAGCTCCTCCACTTTTACAGTTATTCCACCGGGCCTTGTATGGTATATCAGCAAAATTTAGCATCCACATTCTTACAGAAAACAGAATCTATCTAGTCACTTTATGCAACAGATCTGAAAATTTTAGTACATTTATTTGTATTTGAAACCAATTGCAATAGACTATGTAAGTCTTACGACAAATGCAGTCGGAGGCGACCTGAAGGGCTCTTCTTTGAATAGAGCTATCTATTCAATTCCAGGGCGCCACTCTTTCTCTTTGGATTTTTCCACTACCATAGATCTTTCTTCTCAATTGCTCACCACTAAGCAGAAAGTCTGTACCATTTTACCCAGTACAAAGTCTTTGGTATTATCCGTTCTGCAGGCCCGGTATAAACAGTAAGACTGGGGAGACTAACTTCTGCCTCCCCACTTTTGAGCAAATGAGAATTTTGTTTCTCAAAATCCTAGCACATTTTGTGTAATTTTGAGCCTTCAGCCTCCCCACTTTAACGGTTTTTAGCCGGGCCTGTTCCGGGCTCGAACTCCGGCCTTGTATATCGTAGCCGGAATGCTCCCTTCTCACGCTGATACTTGATAACCTACCTAACCTACCCATTTTAGACCATGTTCAGGCGTTACGGTTTCGCTCCGGTGTGATTTTTGTTACAGATTGAGAGTGTTTATATTAGTTTCGGAACGTTTTCGAGCAAGAAAAGGAATAGTTCCGTTCCAATGAAAATAGTAGAGCGAAACCGTTACGATCTGTTTTGTTGTGTAACGTCTACTTTTTTGACGTTTCGAATTTTGTCGTTCACACTTGTTTCGGAACAGTTTCGTTTTGGAGCGAACGGAACCGTATCGTCTAAACATGGTCTTAGTTTTTTACTTTAGTGTGGAACGCTCAAAGATATATCCCAATTCTGTATCCCCGGCTAGTAACCCCCTTCAAAAACATTATTTACATTGAAAAACAGACAGACGTTCCAGAAAATTATTTCCCGTTTCCATTTTATTCTCATAAAAAAGTCAACTCTTTTCTACAAAGAATGTCGACAAAAAAAGACAATTTCAAAAAATGTGGTTTGCACTGTTTTATCACATCCATCATCCTATTTCATTTTTTTTCTGTTATTGTTATATAAACTCTTTTTTTTCGACATATCAATAAGGGTATAACTCTTTGTTAAACTAAAAACGTAGTATTTAATATCAATTTTTTTTGATATATGATCCTCCTGTTGTTTCATAATTTTAAGCTGGGCCAACAAAATCACGTGATGCAATACATCTTTTCGACCGTAGCCACCAATTGCCGCGCGGGCATTTTTTTGTCCGCTTTATCCCACTAAAACCGTCCCAGTCCTTTTTTCGCACCTATAGACAATAGAAAAATGTGTCAAAAAAGGATTGGATCGGGTTTAGGTGGATTAGTTAGATAATTAGGTGGCACCTGCCTGACCGCACGACTACGGTCGATAGGTGTATTTTGAAATTTAAAACTTAAGTAGAAGGTTTAACTTTACTGTACAAACACCCTTGTACCAGTGAAGAGCACACCCCTGTATCCGTGAACAACACATTCATGTATCTGTGACCATGACACCCCTGTATCCGTGACCAACACACCCTTGTATTCGTGACAAGAACAGCCCTGTATCAATGGCCACCCCAACCCTGTATCAGTAAACTACTGAAAAACTGACCATTAATCTTATCCTGCAACCTGACACGAGGAAAAAAGCTAAAATTCTGTGATCTTTTTACTTATTTTCTTATCTGCGAACCGAAAATAAATGATTTCTCCGAAATGATTTGGCTCAGGCACAAAAACAAAAAAGATTTCGAGGCAGAAATGAATTCGAGACAGATTGATATCTTTCATGCAGTAGGAGCCGTTTCAAAGCTTAGAGTTGAACTAATACAAATCATACTTCCTAATTAAAAATTTTAAAGTTTAAATAATTAATTCCTAATATTAATTGCCCTAATGTTAGGCCAAATTCTAGTCCTAAACCTGATCCTCTAATCCTAGCCTTAATCCTAAAACCCTAATACCTGCTAAAACTTTTCGTAACCTACCCAACTGGCACATTGTCTTTTCAACGTTTATATCTAATGTTCACAACGTCCATGTAACTTTAGATGAACGTTAAAACAACGTTTTGAGCCACTTGGGTATTTCCTCAGTTTTAATCCCCGTTCGCCAATTTGGGTGTCTGTCTAACTGTCTAACTGTCTAACGCACATTTGCAAAAGCCTTGTTCTATCTTTGTACCCTGACATCAAAATTTGATATGAAATTTAACTTTTTTAATTACAAACTCGTGAAATTTGGATTTCCTCTTATTAGTCAATGATTTTGCTGATGCATTTATCCTTCACGCGATTAAAAAATATTTATCATCAAGAGGGTCTGCAAAACATTGGTGAATAACGATGTCTCTTTAACCCTTCAGACCCGAATGACGTACATGGACGTCCAAAATGAGCTCATATACCGAGTCTCAGACTTAAGGACATAGCTCCTTATCACTTGATTTAAAATGGCATAAACCGATGCTTTTAGAAAGAGTAGAAAAATACCTTTCCAATGGTACCAAAACTATTGTCTAACTCTCAAGCTACAAACTTTAACGCTATTTTAAAGTTTTGAGAATTTTTCAAAAAATGTTGCACGCTGGAAAGGTTAAACATGCAAAAGCACTATAAAGTTAAACGCTAAAAACTTTGAAGTACTGTTGCTAGCAAAGTTGCAAGTGGCTCTCTAGAAGCTTTGAGCGACGTGTGAAGAGGCAGAAAAAAATCTATAACTTTAAGACCACGCTTCAAAATCGATAAAATGCCGGATCCTAAAACGCTTACCTAAACAACGCCCAAATTGCCGAACACAAAAAACCCTAACCCCCCCCCCCTCCGCCTCTCGCATAATGTTTACAGAAAATGTAAATAAATACACATCATGGAAAATAATTTTTCGCGAATAGGCAAAATTGGAGCTTTTTGCATTTCGCGAGAATTAATTTTCTCGAATCGAGTTTTCAAAACTTTTGTTACAAAATTGGTTTCTTTCACATCTTACAATCTAAAAGATATTCAACTTTTTTAAATCTGTTTAGGCAGAGATTGTTTCATATTTTTTTGCAAGACTAAACTTTAGAGCGAATCAGCTTTTTAGAATGCTCTATCCAAGACGAGGGGCAAATCACTCGAAAAATGGTGTACGAGATTTATGATTTAGTTTTTCATTTATGATTTATCTTTGATTTAATTTTGATTTATTTCTCATTTATGATTTTGATTTATTTTCTTTATTTCTATGGCTTTTATTTCAATATCGACTTATAGGAGTACTCTTGTCTTTCGAATAGACGGGGGGGTCCGAATAAGCAGGGGGTAGGAACATTTTCTAAATTCTAATAAGCAGGGGGGGATGGAGTAAGAGGGGGGGGGGTAATTCGAAGACAGATTTTTTTTAAACTGATATCAATTTCAACAACAACAAAAGAAACTTTAACAAATGAACACGTAAAATAAGAACCAATACTAACAAAAAGGAAAATTTTAACAAGTTTAAGGTCTATCTACACTGTAACAAAATATTAAATTATTCGAATTTAATTTGCAGGGGGGTCTTAATAAGAGCGGGGGGATGGATTTTTTTCACTTAGCAATTAGCGGGGGGGAGACGTCGATTCGAGTAATTTTTTAGAAAACATTTTTGAAATTTGAAAAGTGAAATTTTTTTCGAAAGATTTTTCATTTATTTTAGATTTTTTGATTTATTTCTGATTTATTTTTGATTGATAAAATTGTGTCCGAGATTTATTTTAGTGATTTGCCCCTCGATCCAAGATTCGTGAAAATTCGGAAAAACTCTTTATTATTTTGGGAAAGTTTCTTCACCCAAAGTAGACGACCAATCAAAGCTCTTGTTTTCGGTTCAAAGAATAAGCTGCAAAGAATAAACTCTCAAATCTTCACAAAAAATTACGAGTTTTCCTTGTCTAACTTGAACCCAAGACCCTAGTGAAACATCGCTGTATGTAGCTCCTGTTTAAATCCCTATTTTAACGATTCTTACCCTGTTAGAGATAAGCAGTTTTTTGTGTATAAAAAGACTTCTTCAGGGCGACTGACAATTTACCATCCCATTCTCGTAGATCCTAACCTAAGAATGTGCTGTAAGAATATTTTAGGATGATTTTCCCAAAAAAGTTAAGAATATCCATGATGAAATGGATTTACATTATTCTTATAAAAAAAGAAGAGTGCGAACAACCTTATTGTAAAATCTTGTGCTATTTTCCCCTTCTCGCTGAATATTCTAACTTGAAAACAATATAATTCAAATGTCCTCAGTCATAAAAAAAACATGGGAATGTTGATACCCGTTAAGTTCCAATCCGTTATTTCTTCTCCCACTGGTTGTAAAAATCTTATCGGGTCTGTGGAATGGGGGTATTTTTATGGTACTAGAAGTTATGACAACGTCTTAAAAACTCGTACCTTTTTGGATAATTACAACATTACAATGCAAAATGAAAGAACAACTACATGAAGGTTTTTGTTTTTAAATAAGAGTGATATTGTTTGCTTACTCATCAATTTTAATTTACGAGTTTCTTCACATGGAATTAACACAAATGTGGAGCAATTTCCATATGGTCAGAAAGAGGAAAAGAAAAACATTTTTTGTTTATATCAGCACAATATAACAATAGGGAGACACTATCCTGATATGAAATATGTGTCTGATATAAAACAGGTACACTTATGTAAAAACAAAACCTTTAAAAACAAAATTAGCAAGAAATAATTAAAAACTCTATTATAAATGACATATTGCAATGGTAGAACCATTTCAAAAAACTCAACCATCTCAAAAACTTTATAGAAATGACATATTGCAATGGTAGAACCATTTCAAAAAACTCTATTATAAATGACATATTGCAATGGTAGAACCATCTCAAAAACTTTATAGAAATGACATATTGCAATGGTAGAAACATCTCAAAGTCAAATTTAGCAATATAAAAATTGAAATATGAGTCAAATTATTTCATCCAATTTCAAATAAAATTGACAAGAACGTCAATCAAAGGTTATTCATTTATTCTTATATTCCTAAAATGTAAAAGAACATCTACAACATGAACATATTTTCTATAAGAATAATAGGAACATTTTATTTAAGAACAAAGAATAAAGGTATATCAAAGATATTACCAGATATGTATTGAGAACAATGAACAACTGTTCGTATGGAGTTCCACCAGAATACTCACTAAATGATTAACATGAATATTTTGAGAACATTTTAAGACTAGTAAAAAAAAGCTAAGAACATTCAAATGGCTTCAAAAAGTGTAAATGTTCTTAGTCAAAAGCTTGCATAGGAAGCTTTTAATGTTTTATAGTGACTTTAAAATGTTTTTGGGCAAAAGAGAAATAGAGCCAAGACTGTTATCAAATATTCATTAAGTCAACCTAAAAAATTTTCTTCCCTTTTGGATTTAAAAGGAATGGTTAAGAAAAATGACGTGAGGCTATATATTTGATCAAATAACCATTAAAATAATATTTACAACGTCCATATCACGTTAGATGGACGTTAAAACAACGTTGTTTTGCGATGAGCTTGATCAGTGTCACCCCCTGTTGCGTGAATGCTTGAAAATTGCGCGAATACACAGGTTGCAAAAATAAAGCTTGAAGACAAATTACGCTTTTACTCGAAATTTTTTTGTGCTTGTTATATGACATTCATTTCTGATTGGTTCGAATTTATTGACACTAATAAAGTTGTCAGATGTAAGTTGTAAAGTAACATGGGAATAAAATAAGGTGAACTTTTTCGAGTAATCAGATGTTTTGAATGCATTGGTATAATCAACGGATTAGAATAGGTGGATTAACTTCTCTCGTTGCTCCCAAGAGAGATCCATTGTCTTCTCATTGTTACAAGAAAAATCTGTAAATGACTCTGCGCACTCCTCGTTTAGTTTTTTCATTGTTTTTATAAGAACAATTTTCCAATTTATACAGTTTCGAAAACGAATTTGTCCTATGATTCGATCAATTTTGATGATTTTGCAAATATTTTAAATCCTGCACTTAAGTTTTAGCATCAACAAACGCTAGACCAGTTTTAATGTAAATTTTTAATCTTTTGTCAATGGCAATCTTCAGATAAGTGAAAATTAACGTATGGTCTATAACTAAGAAACTATCGATGGGTCACGAATGGGTTGCATACTGGTGAAAGAAGACTGTATTTAGAATTAGGAAAATAAATTTCAAATTATTTGGCTAATTTCTGCATTGGATAGAAAGGGCTAAAAAAGTGCATTTTCTTATTTAAAATGTACCACGTGATACGTAATGACCAATGAAAATGTTGAAAGTAATGATTTTTTACAACTTTTTTACAACTTATCAAGTTTTAATTGCTAGCAAACTCGTAAAAAAGTTTGATAACCTAACGAGGAGTGTTTTCTATGAGTTCTTAATCCACCTATTCTAATCCGTTGGTATAATTTTGCAACCCGTGTATTGGAAAACAAAAATTGCGAGAATTTTGAATTAAACACTGCGTAAATGCGTGAATTTTAAAAAGAAATTGCGCCATTGCGTAAATTCTAAAGGTCCACTGGGGGCCTCGTATAAGCACTGTCATCATTTGCAAAAACGAATTAGCCTGAGCTTGAGGAAAGGGGCTTGTTAATAATTTTAAACTGAGGCATGGGATTTATCTAGGACACTCAGACTACATTCACACAAATGAAACCATTCTATTGGTTACATTTAAGTGTTCCGTCACTTCTAACCAATATTTAAAACCATAATGCTTCGATGGCCAAAACTTTAAGAACAAGGTAAGCACATTTAAGACTTTGCAGATCCTATAAAACTTTTTTTTTTTACGAAATCGCACAAAAATACTCACAAAATGGTAAAAATAAGAATATTTTAACAAAATTTTTAGTCTTAAGAAAAAAAAGGTTTCGAATATTAAAAAGGCTTTTTAAGAATTTTGGATGTTCTTGCTAAAAATGTATACCTCGAAAATCTGCATAAAAATGTGTTCAATTTTACTTCAACATTTTGCACGCGTTTTTTTATCATGCCCTCAACTCGGAAATTGATAATCCAAATATAATACAAAGTTTCCTCATAAACAACTCTCCAGTCTAGTGGCTAATTTTATCTAATTTACGTTCTTTTAATATTGTAAATACATATTCTTCTTCCTGTTTTTTCTCATAAATAATTCATACACACGGCACTTAAAAAAACAGTACGCTTACATAATCAGCTGTCGTAGAGAGGGATTTGAAAGATGAAAGAAAGCTGCTTAGCAGCTGGCACACAACGCTGTTTCAACGTTCATTTAACGTTATATGGACGTTGTGAACATTAGATAAACGTTAAAACAACGTTGTGTGCCAGTTGGGTTAGCAGCCTTATTCGTAGGGAGCTGTTTCTGTTCGGAGTCAAAGTAAATGCAATAGCTCCTGAAATAATAGAGCTTTTGCCGTGAAATTTTCTGTTAATTCCTAACTTTTATTTAGCTTCAAAATAAAAAAGAATTTGAAACCTAAAAATTTTCACACCTTGAGTATGATGACATTTTTGACAGTAAGGTGTCACAAAAATTGACACATTTCCAATACAAATTTATTTTTTATGTCAAATATATCGTTTAGACCGTAATTTATTGAATATTTAGGATAAAACAAGCATTTTAAACTCAAGCAACCTTTTTCTAAAGACTTTGTTAGAATACAATAGCTATTTATAAGAACAAAGGAAATTTTTAGTTTTTGCTCACTTTAGGCATGATGAGTGACGTCATCCAAAATATATTTTGTCCAAAGTTACTTTATGTGACAAGGATCTTGTGTGCCAAATTTTATCTAAAAAGACCAACTAGATCAAAAGTTAAGGGGTGGTACAGGAAAAGCACCTCCCTAGTTTTGAACTGTCCCTAAAAGCCTAGTATGAATAGGGTTAACCCTATTCATACTAGGCTTTTAGGGGCGGTTCAGAACTAGGGGGGGGCTTTTCCTGTACCACCCCTTAACTTTTGATCTAGTGGGTCTTTTTGGATGAAATTTGGCACACAAGATCCTTGTGACGTAAGGTAACTTTTGACACAAAATTTTTTTGATGACGTCACTCATCATGCCCAAAGTGAGCAAAAACCGAAAATTTCCTTTGTTCTTATAAATAGCTATTGTATTCTAACAAAGGCTTTAGAAAAAAGTTTCCTGAGTTTAAAATGCTTATTTTATCCTAAATATTCAATAAATTACGGTTTAAACGATATATTTGACAATGAAAATAAATTTGTATTGGAAAAGTGTCAATTCTTGTGACACCTTACTGTCAGAAATGTCATCATGCTCAAGGTGTGAAAATATTTAGGTGTCAAATTTTTTTTTATTTTGAAGCTAAATAAAAGTTAGGAATTTACAGAAAATTTCACGGCAAAAGCTCTATTATTTCAGGAGCTATTAGCAATAGTTTGACCTCCGAACAGAAAGAGCCCCCCCTAGTACGAATAGGGTTAACAGCCCCTTCTCGCAGACCCGGTAGGATTCTTTCAGCCAGTGGAGATAAAATTAACGGAGTGAAACTCGATTGGAATTGGTATTCGTATACTTTTTATGATTTTTGTTTTCAAGTCCGAAAATTCAGCGAGAATGTAAAAAACATTAGCATAACATTTTGCAATGAGGATTTGTTTATTTGATTATTTTCAGTGGGGACAAAAATTGGAGAATTATTTTCCATTAGGGACAATATTTTGGACAATTTTTCCAGTGGGAATGGGGTATCTTAAGAGAACTCGTGTCTTAAAAGGATAAGAATAATATGTAAATATGAAAAGGGGGACTCAGACATTGACGGACGACGGGGACGTGCCGCTGGAGTTTTTAATTTGACCCTGTCAAATGATTTTCAGAAGATTAGGATACTGTCAGGACGAAAAACGAAATTTACCTAGACTGGCACGCCAGTCGGACTGGAACGGTATCACGCAGGAAAAGTGAGCGTAGGAGTTAGGTAGGCGTAGAAAGAAATTTTGTCGGCGGCAAGGGCTGAAAGCCCTGTTAATCAGCAGCCTCCCGCCAACTTTTGCTCGTTCTCCTACGCAGCTCCTATTCTAGCAAACGCCTGTCGCCTTTATTTTCCCGCCCTCTGACATGATTAATTAACAGACTAGTTTGCTAGTCTAATTTTTACCATGAAAAGGGGCAACAATTGCTGAAAATTGAAAAATGTTCTAATTTGCACCCTGAAAATGTCTAAAATAACCCGAAGTTAAGCCTGTCAGATGCCCTTCTTGAAAATTAATAAATTTGAGACCCTGTCAGATATCTTCAGAGCCTTAAAAAGGAACCCTGATCAGCGGCACATCCCCGTTCCTAATTTTGCCTAGGTGCCCTCCCCCCGGGATGGTCATAGGAAAACTCTGTATAAGAGTTATTAAACCTAGTAGCAAGAAAACAACACATTTTTTTATTTATAAGAGCTAACAAAATTTTTGAAGATTTGAAATGTCTATAAGTGTCTGAGCTTTATTCTTAAAGGGAGATAAAAGTACTGACGAAAATTGTAAACAAACCGTATGCAGCGGAATACAAAATCAAAATAAATGTCACGTGTCAAAACAAAAAATGAGAACGAATATGGCTGAAACAATGATAACCATCGTCCTCAGTTAATCAAGAGCTAAACAAATCAAAAGTTACGTATAAACGGTTTTTTATAAGAACAGACTATATTATAAGAACATAAGGCACGGTGCTCAAAATGTTAAGAACAAGTTAAGAGCTGTGTGAAATCAAGTGCGTATTACTTATGGGTAATGAATCAACGGATCCTGCACTAATGTACTTCCCAGTTTTCTCAAAGTTAAGAACATTTTAAGGCTTTCTTAGGAAAATGGGCAAAAATGCTCAAAATATGGTGAAAATAAGAACATGTTAGGAATATTTTTAGGCTTAAAACTGAAAAAATTAATGTTGATGGTCTTATAAATGTAACTGAGAAGCTAACCGCCTCCGTTGCAGAAAAACACGGATATATAAACTCTCTTAAAAAAACAAAACTCAACATTAAGACTTTACTATTTCTTCTATCACGTGACAGTATTTTAAAAAGCTTTCTGAACTTTGAAAGACTTATATCAGATTCAGATATCTAATGCTTATAATATCGATTTTTTTAAAGGAATTCACTGTGTTGTTATCAGGGTTGTCTCCAATGAAGTATAAGCCCAAAGGGCTAGAAATGAATCTCCATGGTAGGATTTGAAGCCATTAAATCCTACCAAAAATGTGCGGGCCAGCTCAGTCCGCGCGGGTTTCACACAAATTCTGGATTGAAAAAGAAAATGCTAGATTAAAAAAAATACGGTGCACATTTTAAAGTGTTCTGACAAGACAGGCGTATAATCAAGGTTGTCTAACATGTTCTTGTTGCCTAGTAACCCTAGAAACTTTCAGAACACATCTTTCGTGGAGAAAAACAACTATGTCACAAGTTTGTATTGGCAAACTGTTGTTCCTAGATTTTAGAACACATCAAACCATAAAGTAGTGATAAGTTTTAGGGAGACAAATAGTGCGATAAAGGTTTCCTAGAAATTAGAACACATCATTTGTATAAAATATTGAAAGGTCATAAAATTTGGTCTCCTAGAACATAAGAAGACATATTTCTAAAAAATCCCTTCGCCGGCTGCTTCTGTTGTTACTATATTCAAACCATGAATTTATTATAGACACTGGAAAAACAACGTATAAAACGGTGGAGAGCGAAGCATTGTCTTTCTTTTGTTTAAGAAAACAATCGAGGATCTAGCTTTGTCCGCAAAGGACAACTGTCATGGCGGCTCGAAGTTCTCTGATTTTGAAAAATGATTAATAATTCTTTTCTAAAAAGTCCTCTATCTTTATCTTTTTGTACTTTTACTGGCCAAAAATTTGGAAACAAATGCTAAAATACTTAACTGATACATGTATTAAATCTGTTGTGACAAAAACATCATCAAACAAGAAAAATCAAACAAAAGGGATAAAATGATACAGAATTTTAAGTTGGCAATATCTCTCTAACATCTTTCTGAGAAGAGCTAAGATCGACATATATGAGACTTGAGTGTCTTGGCTTCACCGTGGTATGAAAATATTTTGGAGGCTCGTGGTGGATCGGTGGTTTTATTGAGGTTAAATTTTGAAAATGTCTGGTGTCAACATTCAATTTTGTAACTTGAAACGTCATAACGATACGTAATTAGCAATTATTTTGATGCGCTTGCCTCTCTAAGGAAAACTTAATTTTCATTTGGGAATTGAAATGACTGTGTTAAGATGAGAAAAATGATTAAAATGTTACGAAAAATCGTTTAATGAAGGAAGGAGAGTGAACGATAATGTCATTACTGCGGACAAGGCTAGAACATGAGAAATCAATGAAAATATAGCTCGTTGGTTATCCAGTGTCTATAATAAATTCTTGTTCAAACTTAAAAAACCACATGAAAATGCATAAAAAAGATTTATTAAACTGCGCAAACTTTATTATAACCACTCAACTCAACTTGAAACTAAATATACAAAAGATATCTCGCTGCATCTCATAGAGAGAGAAAGAGAGAGAGGGCTATTTTTATGCAAAAAGAATTGTGAAATGTGTCAAGATGATAAGATTATAAATAACACGCTTTTCTTTTAAAGAATACACTTTATAAGAATTTCCATGATAAAAATGGCCAAAAATTAGGAATGATAATGCTAAGAATATCACCATCATGGAATTTGGCTACTCAAGCTAAGAATGCTATTTTAGAGCATTTTCAGTTATAAATTGTCAATTATCCCAAAGAAAGGCTCACTCCTTTCACAAAAATGCCATCTTATGCTTGAGACTTATATTTACTAAATGTTAAATCTAGTCTGAATTAGGACCCTAACCTAAGAATATGCTGTAAGAATATTTTAGGATGATTTTCCCAAAAAAGAAATGGATTTACACCATTCTTATAAAAAAAAAGCGTGTAACGGGTGAATTTTACATGATCTACCACAGCTTATGAGGTTTTTGCAAAAAAGAGTTCTATTTATTAAAAACGTTTAAGCGGTTTTGCAGAAGATATAATCTAATAAGCTTGTCACTTTTGAATGAAATTGATTTTTTGTATCTGCCTGCTTTCAATAGGCCACCCATAGTTAATAAGATACCTTACCTCAATGCTCCTCGACGGGAATGGGCTAAATTTTGAGGAAAGAATAAGAACATTGTCGTCGAGGAGATTTGCTAAATATGATTAACTATCTGAATTGATTAAGTCCCAGGGGTGGAGGCACTCAGGCAAAGTTGGGTACAGAGACGTGTCGCTGACTAGTATCCCTTTTGTATGCTCTGAAGATATCGAAAAGGCTCCAAAATTTACTAATTTTGAAGATCTGTATCCATTTTTCAAACTCCAGCGGCATGTCTTTGTCGGCTGTCAAGGTCAGTGCTACCTCCCCCGGGGTGAAATCATAAAAAACTTTCGTAATTGCATTTAATTATTTTATTTCCCAACTTAGAGCAGATTTGTTCGACTTGAGCGTAAAGGGTCTGTATATTTAAATGAATTAACTTAGCTTTTTAGACACGCCTGATTTCCTAGAAAAATGGACAAAAATGCTTGAAAAATGTTAAAAATGAGAACATGTTAAAAACATTTTTAGGTTTAAGACGCTAAAAAGTTTTTAATTTTTTTTCTTCGTTAAAAATCTTTACAGAATAAAGTTTCTTCCGATTCTTTATAAGACTATATTCAACCGCCTTCAGATTTATACACCCCTGTGTCACTGGCGGATTTAAGATAATAGAGCAACTACGTCGGTAACATGCGGAGGAGTGCAACGCTCATTAAAAGACAATAAAATTATAATTACAAATATTTTCTTCTGATAAGTTCGATGTGGTATAATAAACCACCTATGGTGACACAGACCCGCTGGAGCCCCAGCCCTACTGGACTAATAAACTTGGACCACAATTTCGTCCCCGGTGAAAAAATATCCCAGAATTTCAGCCCCACTGGGCAATGGACTTTGATTTCATCCCCACTTAAAATTCAATGTTTGAAAATTGCACTCCAAAACCACCCTCACTAGATTTTTTAACCTTGGAATAATAGTATTTATATTCCTCACTGAGGAAAAAAGTTCCACCCAAGCTGTGAGATAGGGATGTGTGTTTATTGAAGACTTTCTCCGAGACTTTCCCAAGCCAACAAAAAATATGCAAGCAAGTGTATTCAATACAAAAGCCACAACATACTGTATATTTATCTACAGAAAACCTTTTGACAATATGAATAAATATTACGTTATTATCAAACAAAAGTCAAGCAAACATCGATGATGTATTGAGAGGGAGGTCAAAAAGAGGTCAATTTCATAATGTTATACAGTACAATTTAATTTGATACCCACTGTTAACTGTATACTATAAACAGTAAAAAGAAAACTGCTATCTCAAATTCATATCAATCAAAGTTTGTTTTGTTGACAATATCTCGGTACCCAATGATGGTCGTACATCGTTGGAAATATATTTCAAGGTGGATTTTACAAGTTGTTAATCGGCTAGATTAAAGTAGAAAATTTTCCTGTCGTTGGAAATATATTTTTAAGTGCATTTGTAAGTCGTAAAATTACAAAAGTCTATATATTAATACGCTTAAACGTGTGTGTTTACAGCGTTATGTAAAAATATTTCGAAAATCTAACAAAGCTCTAAAAAAGCCTCCTCTTCATGGCGTTGAACCATTATCTCTTTGCACCTGAAGCAGATTTCCTACCACTAGACTAACTTTGAGACCCAAAGATAATATTTTCTATTCGCCAAGTTTGGAGCTTGATGGGTTAAAATCAACCTTCTTCCCAATTTTTTTTGTCATTTTAAAGAATTCTTATTCAGATGCTCTTTAAAACTTTCTGTTTACAATAGCGTCTCCCTATCACTTTCAAAACTTTTTAAAACATTTTTATATAATACTTTGTCCCGGTTTGAACTTTGGTCTTTTTGAAGAATGTGCATTCTTTTGAACCACTGAGCCAACTGTGGGTAGCGTAAAATTAGTTATTTCATTCAAGGGTATAGCAAGAGTCTTTAAAACTTTCACTTTAAAATTGTCTCTCTAATCTATATATTAATACGCTTAAACGTGTGTGTTTACAACATTTTGTAAAAAGTTTTCGAAAATCTAACAAAGCTCTACAAAGCCTCCTCTCTATGGCGTTGAACCATCATCTTTTTGCTCCTAAAGCAGATTTCCCACCACTAGACTAACTTTGAGACCCCAAGATACTATTTTATATTCACCAACTTTGGAGCTTGATGGTTTTTTTCTGTTTACAATAGCGGTTCCCTTATCACTTTCAATACTTTTCAAAACATTTTTATGTGATACTTTGTCCCGGTTTGATCTTTGCCCTTTTTGAAGAATGTGCATTCTTTTGAACCACTGAGCCAACTGTGGGTAGCGTAAAGTTAGTTATTTCATTCAAGGGTATAGCAAGAGTCTTTAAAACTTTCACTTTAAAATTGTCTCTCTAATCTATATATTAATACGCTTAAACGTGTGTGTTTACAACGTTTTGTAAAAAGTTTTCGAAAATCTAACAAAGCTCTACAAAGCCTACTCTTTAAGGCGTTGAACCATCATCTTTTTGCTCCTTAAGCAGATTTCCCACCACTAGACTAACTTTGAGACCCCAAGATACTATTTTCTATTCACCAAGTTTGGAGCTTGATGGTTTTTTTCTGTTTACAATAGCGGCTCCCTTATCACTTTCAAAACTTTTCAAAGTCTTTCAAAGTCACCCTCGAATGTCCAACCACGAGGGCCAGCCACGATGGCTAAGAAGATCTAAAATATACTTTTGCTAAGCATTTATTTAATAAATTGCAATGCAATGTTATCTTTTTCTCCTTTATTTCCTAAAATCAAAATCAAATCATCAATCGGCGGTTATCTTTCTTCCCTTAGAATTTTTCAGATGTGTAGTGATTCACTGGATTGGGACACGCAGCGTGCGACGCTGCGCATACGGCTAGTTCTTCATAATAAAGATATATATTATAAAGTGGATTTTCAATTTGCAAAATTAATATGTTTGCAAAATTAATCATGGTCGTAATAGCAAAAATGTATCTTAATGAAAAAATGAAATGAAATTTAAAAAATCTAATCAAAGGATCAAAAAGGAAAATGAAATCGTAGCAAATGTACCCAATGCAGGGATCATATTTAGGCCCAACGAACTGCAAAGGCACAAACAAATTACAATTTGTTTGGTCTAAAAATTCGGTTTAAGTATACAACGCTATTAACAACTAACGCTAACCATTTGCCGGCCTAAAATCTAAGATTCGCCGGAGTTTATTTTTCATTTGTCAGCCTATCAAAAACAAAGAAATACATGTCTTTTTATGTCAATATATTTTTTTAAGAAAACACACTCAGCAGTTATGCTTTGCTATATTTTGGAATGAAGCTCAAATTATGCCTGAGATATGCTTATTTTTTCCGACCCATGGAAAAGAAAAATGGATCTTCCCAAGTACACAACCAATGACCACCAATTGCAAATGACCAAAGCTCACTTATATGCTTATGATATGCTTGTTTTTTTCCCTAAATCAGAGGAATGTAAAGAGATGGTAAAACAGCTTTTCTGATTACTCAAATTTCAATGATCACGTCTATTGATAATTCTATTGTAAAAACTTTGATTAGGTCATTTAATGAAAGTCCAGAAAAGACGGCTCGTCATACAAATCGGACGGTTTCTACATGATCTGACGATAAAAATGAAAATTTGTTTTTCCTTTTTTGCCGATTACTAGTTCAATTTTTAAGAATAAGTAGCAATATTTTTACCAATGTATAGCAAAAGAAATTCTTAACGCAACATTATATTAAATTGGTTCTTTAAAAACTGTCAGAAGTCGAGTAAATCAAAATGAAGTTATCATTTTCTCGAGCTCTAGCTTTTCATATTATAGTGCGGTCATGATGCGGTTATATCAGTAGAATCGCTAGGAAATTCTGATTTTTTTATAGCGACAACAAAAGAAACCTATTTACTCGACATAAACTCCCTTAAGGGCGAGATTAAGGGCGAGAGACCTGGTATACAACGAGCCGTTTTTCCATTGTTTTCAACAAATATGTTTTCAAGAAGCTGTTTTTCCATCTCTTTACATTCCTCTGCTTAAATTCAGATCTTAGTATACCTTAATTCCATTAATTTTTGCTTGCCTTTTATTTTCGCGCCTCTATTTTTCGCGCCTTTAATTTTCGCACAGCTCGTAAGATAAAATATTCGCGGATCCTTTAATTTTCGCGCATCTTGCAATTTCTAGGATATTTTCTGAGTGTTTTTGACAATTTAAAGTGAGTTTTACTCACTTTCAGTGCGTATTCAAGCTAGATTTTTCATCCCAGAGGATGATATATTTACCATGGATCGAGGTCACATTTTATCAAAAGAGCCCTAAGATGAGATTTCTACACGTTTAGAACGATTATTAATTCGCGCACCTTTTAATCTTCGCACGGCCAAGTGCGCGAAAATTAATGAAATTATGGTAAATCATTAACGTTATGCTTAATAACGTTATAACTATTGTTAAGCATTGCCAAGCATGTTTTCTAACAAGAATATGCTTGGAAAAAAACATGTATTCCTTCTTTTTGCTTATAAGATATACATGCACCCCTGACTATTCGAAATTTGAAAGTTTCCTTTTGTAAATCATATTTTGATCGGTCAACATTGACCTTGAAAGACTTTGATATCGTCGATTCGAATACTGGCGGTGTTCTTATCTCGTCTTCTATTGGAGAAAAACATCTGAAAAAGAATTGAAACATTTTGATTAGCTTTTGTGTCCTAGTGTCCGGGTACGCCACAAAAAAAGATTCTCTCTTTAAAGTAAATTTTTTTTAGGTCTAGTAATTTTGAAAGAACCAATCCTTTTCTATTGGAAAGAAGAAAATTGATGTCATCCTCAATATTATGTTAGGGTTTTTCTGGTGATTCCTGAAACCCATAAGGAATCTCTATGTTAAATTTTTTTTCAATCCGTAAATACATATACCGGAAAAAAAGGCTTTGACTGCAACATACCCTGAAACGTCCATTTTCTTCGTGTTTATTTCTTTGTATTTCGACAGTTGTTTCATAAGTTTTAAATCCATCACCACTCATACCTGGTAGGACATGGTAAGGTTTTCCTTGATGTTCTTGTCTCTGCCAATTTCTCTTTTGTTCACCTAGATAGTTACAAAGATTGAATAGATATTAACTCTCACTAATCCAAGCTCTAACGATAAATTTGATTTGTCAGATTGCTAATTTTTTATAAGGATTATCAAAACGGTCAAAAGATATCGATAAAGTTATTTTGAATTCATAGTCCATTACGATGGGCCATTCCATTTTATATTAACATACAGGGGGTGGACGAAAATTTCCAGAGGGTAATCCGAGAACAATTTCCAGGGGTTGTTTGAACAGTCTGTGTTCGGAAAAATACGCTACAATATTAACCCCCGCCGGAAAATTCGTTTCCATTTCATCTCATTCGAAATTCAAAAAAATGTAAAAAAATGCACTCCAAAACCTGCCCCGTTGGACTTAGCTTGAAACTATAACATTTTTATCTCCGATTCTATCTATCATATTTTATTCCCGCTGTGAAAAAAGTTCCAACGGAGTTTTGAGTCAGTTGTATAGAAATCCAATCCAGATGGAATTGGGTACATTGGAAAATTAAAATAGAAAAATGAATTTAGCAAAAAATAAATCGTTATTTCAAACCTTGTTTTCCGAAGAATCGGAGCTTAAATAATGATTGTTTCGTGTTATATTTAAATTGAAGACAGAGTTGGATTTTTTGTTGTGTTTTTGTGATAGCTGTCTCATAGTACGGGACCGAAAGATGGATGACGTTGTTTGGTTGTGATGTCGATTCCACGTAGTTGTCTAAGAGTCAAAAAATGTTACGCAAGTTATGAAAGTTACAACCAATGTCAGTAGAAGTTACGGAAGCTACTGTAAGCCAGTTAAACTTTCTATCTTTTCAGAAAAAGTTCAAGACCCCGGGGTGGCGGGTACTAACCTTGCTGACTGACGGGGGTGTTCCGCTGAGGGTCGAAAAATTAGTATCTTACGTGGGACTCGTTTTTTCGAAAATTTTGCCGAAATTTGCGAAAAAAGTAACCCTGAATAGGACTGAAAATCCAAAATTTCTACTTTTCCCTTCAAATTTTTCAAGAAAGACACCCTACGAGGGACTGATTTTTCTATTTTTGTGTTTTTATGACCCTACCTGGGACTCATGGACGGTAAAAAAGGTACCCTGACCAGCGGCGCATCCCTGTAACCCATTTTGCTCCCCACCGGGTTTAAGACTTTTTTAGGTAATAAAAAATTAAAACTTCCAGACTAGGTTTAGTACATCCAACCGCACTTTAAGGTATAGAGGATTGCCAATTTGATTGCAAATTTTTAAATGGAAAAGCTAAAGCCTTATGAGAGATACTCTTGTCTCCCGAATAGACGTCCCCCACTTATTGTTAAGAGAAAAAAAATCCGTATCTCCCGCTCTTATGAAGACCCTCCTCTAATTAAATTCGAATAATTCAGTATTCTAATACAGTGTAGATAGACCATAAACTTTTTAAAAATTTACCTTTTTTTAGTATTGGTTCTTATTTTACGCGTTCATTTGTTAAAGTGTCTATTTTGTTGTTGAAGTTGATATCAGTTAAAAAAATTCTGTCTTCAAATTACCCCCCGCTCTCTTATTCCATCCCCCGCGCTTATTAGAATTTAGAGAATTATCCTACCCCCTGCTTATTTGGACCTCCGTCTATTCGGGAGACAAGGGTAATAAGCTTTAACACTTTACCTGGGTTTAGACATGTTTGGCACGAGAAGGGACATTTCTCTGCAATGATCTTTTTAATTTTGTTTTCACTGTTGCAATGCAATAAATTCCATCTTAATCCAAAGCGACAAAAGAATCCACCAGCTGCATTGACACATTTACCTAAATGAGAAACTTCTTGGTTATGACTTGTTTTTGCAACCTAGACAAGAGCTGACATTTTGGTTCAATTCTTTGATTCCATAGGTCTTAGTTACTGAATTAAGGGCCCTTCATAGGCGTAGCGAGGATTTATGGATGAGAGCGGTTTTTATGACACTGTAATTATTGTCTTTGTTTTATCAAAATATAATGATTATGTCATAAACGTCTGCACTCCGTCATAAATTTTGCAGGGTATCTCGCTATGGCTATGATCTGATCTTAGTGAATTTTTCATATTTGTTATATAGAAAATACAAATTTCTTCCTGATGCTCCCAAAAAACTCTGGCACGTTATAAATTTTCTTTTAGGCCAATTATTACTGAATCTGAAGAAAATCACAATGAAAAGAGGATACTTAGCCAATTTTTTGAGTCAATTTGGGCGAAAATTCTACACTTACCTTACGGTGTATTTTCTTGAAAATATTTATGACCAACTTTAAGGAAAGAAATGGTCAGATTTTTCAAATTTTACACCCTTTAGAGTGGACTTTTCCTCCATCTTTGCTCATTTCCAACCACTTTAGGATGCATGGAAAGTTATAGGTCATTTACATTGGCTGGCTTCCCTGGGGAAATTAACAAATATACCTGTTTTCTTCGAGCAAGTAGCTTTTTCAGGCTCAAGACATTGGTTCAAAGCTTTGTTATAGTTAAGCCCAGTTGGACAAGGCATAACATGGGTGATATGGCCAGAGCATGCAACATATTTATCACATTCGGTAGGGTGATTGTAATTCCCATCTTCTAAGTTCTTGCAGTAGTTACTGATTGCTGAAATAATCAAAAGATTCATTTTTAATTGCAAAAAGAAATAGTGAATGTTAAGTTATTCAAGATTAAAGGGACATTAAAGTAGTAAAATGTAAACATTGCGCGAACCACGTGTCGTCAAATAGAACAATTAAAATCACGTGTCCAAAACAAACTTGTATAACAATTGAACAATCAAAATTAGCCATATTTGGTTTGATCTTTTATTTTGACATGTGACATTTGTTTTGATTTTGTATCCGCTGCATACAGTTTGTAAGATTTCGTAAGTACTGTTATGTCCCTTTAAGGTTGCAAAAATAAAGTTTGATTGAAGTCAAATCACGCTTTTACTCGAAATTTTTATGTGCATGTTACATGATCTTTATTTCTGATTGGTTCAAATTTATTGACACTTGTTAATTTTTCGAAAATTTTCAAACCCCCCAGACCTTATTAGGACCCCCTCCCGTTTATTAATTCTAATTTTTTTTACAACTTTTAAAGAGAAGGTCCCTTATTCCGTTCTAAATAGCCTGACTTTAGCCAATATTTACCTTATTTTTGGGTTTTCGTAATTACAATTTCCATCCCCCCGGCGATTAGGTCTTCCCCTGTTTATTAAATTTGGGTTATAAACCAGGTAAAATGGGAATAAAATCACGCGAAATTTTCGAGTAATCACTTGTTTTGACTGCATACTATAATTTTGCAGCCTGTGTATTGATTCTTCCTAATAGTGATAACATTATGGCATGCATATATGATTTTTGAAGGCTTTCGTCGATTTTAGAGAAAGTAAATGAAAACCTACAAATATTACTTACTATTTCTATTACAAAGATTGCATTTTCTTTCACAGCTTTCTTCCATAGTTGAATCCAAGTGGCACATTTTTGAATAAAATGATTTCAGCTTTTCCGTGTGTAAGATATTTCGACGTGAGTTGCAATGCGGACCATCCAAGCAGTTTCCTTCGAAGGCAAAACAAAGGAAACCTTGAAGTCTAAACTACAACTGCAACTATATTAATAACTCTGGGGAAGATTTTTTTGAAATCTATGTCGACTTTAAGGCCTCCCTCCTCGTGTAAAGGTGATAAGATAAATTGTTTTGAGAAATTTCAGCGCTCAGAATATTTTTCTCGTTATTTTCTCCCAACTTTTTAGTCATCCAACAGTAAGTAACAGATTTCAAAATGAAAAAAATCATTGCGGGCTTTTCGTTGTTTTTGTATACAAAGACACCCCTGTCTCACAACCCCGGTGAAACACAGCGAGGATAAAATTTTCTATCGAAATCCCAATTGGGTTAAAATTTCTATTGTTCCCTAAGTCGAAAAATCCAGTGGGGATGGTTTTGGAGTGCATTTTTCTAAAATGAATTTTAGATGGGGATGAAATCAAATTGTAGGGTCCCCCCCCCCTGAGAACGAAATCTTGTCCATCTTGTCCATATTTTCCAGACCATATTTTCCAGCGGGGTTGGGTCCCAGCGGGGCTGTCACACAGAGATGTACAAAGTATTTTTGAAAGTGTAACTTCCATTAAATTTGACAACCAATGCTTGTACCTCTAAGGATCCATTTTTTATCTTTGTTTCCGCCAAACCAAATTTGCTTTTTGAAATCAAGGGGTTTGTTGAAATCAATGCCTAAAGTAAAGTAAAAGTTAATAATTTTAAAATAAGAGATTAGCAGAGATAATTTTCAAATTAAAAGAAAAAGACTTTGGATTTATTGTTTAGAACTTTAAGTTTCTTGCCGCACGTATGGACGAATGATAGAGATAATCTTCGAAGATTCAATAATGTAAAAGTTGTTTTGAAAAAAAAGAAGAACTCTACGAACAGTCGATATTTTTTCCTGCTTCATTTTTCATTTTTATTTTTCACAATTATCTTAAAATGGCAAACTTATCCAAATTTTATCTAAGAAAAGTTATTGGCATTTTTAATTTTACTGACAGTAATATCAAAAGGACTTTCTCAAGGTTTTTGAAATATTGCTAAAAATTTTGTATACATACTCAAGAGCTCCTTCCCTTTGTTAGTATTCGGTTCCGTAGAAAATATCGCTGCTGTTGTAGTTTCGGTTGTCGTAGAGATGGGCGTTGTCTTGGATGCTGAAAGGGTGGTCGTTGTTGTTGTAGGAGTGGTCGTCGTTGTTGCAGACACGGCCGTTGTTGTTGTTGAGACGGTCGATGTAGTTTTAGTGGTCGTTGTTGTTGTTTTAGGGGTGGTCGTTGTTGTTTTAGGAGTGGTCGTTGTTGTTGCAGGGGTGGTTGTTGTTGTTGTTGAAGGGGAAGTCATAGTAGTTGTAGGAGTCAAAGTAGTTATTGAAGGAGTTGTCGTTGTTGTGGCGGTTGTTGAGGTAGTAGGGGTGGTAGTAGTTGTAGCTGGAGTAGGATTTGTAGCTATTAAAGCAAATGGTTTGAATAATATTACAAAGAACAAGTCAAGTTTTTCAAGATGGGTGTGTATGTACGTTTAGAATTAGCAAAGATACCAAGCCTCAGGCTTCCCAGGCTTCCAAGAAGACCTTTCTGGTACCAAAATCATTCTGTAGTTTTTCACATTTTCAAATTTTTATTTTCAAAATTATTTTCCCGTTGAAAAGGTTAAAAGGGGGGTTTCAGGGGGTACCCGATTCTACAAATCCCCCAATTCTTTCTCCAATTTCCGTCAAACCGTCTAAAAATGAACCGCAATTCTGCCACATAAAATTCATTTGAAATTCAAGGTTTTTGTAAAAAATTTTGCGAATTTTGAATATTATTTGCTGATTCCAAAATTCCGCAAAACTTTTTGCTAAATTCCGTTTTTCCGCACTAAAATTGTATAATTTTCCGTCTCCGTCAGAGAACCCAATTTCCGTAATTCTGTCTAAATTTTCGCCAAATTCCGCAGCTCCGTCCAAAAAAAGGGCCGATTCCGCTCCTCCACCAACCATGAAAACCCTTAAGAGAAATCAATGCAAGTTGCCTTCCAAATAAAACAGAAAATCTAAAGTTGTCGCATGGCAGAATCATCTAATGATATCATACCGGGACAAAGCAATTCATTTAATTCTTTGATATCTTCTTCCGACAGATGATCTCTTTGTCCGATAACTGATTGTGCGTCCGGATTTTTTGTTACGATTGTATCTTTTCCGTTGATACTTTGATCGTTTCGTTTAAAATGCATCAATGATCCATAGTCAAATTTCTATTGAGGAAACGGATGAAAATAAAATTCTTTTAAGACGCTGACCCAGACGGCACACAACGTCAAAAAAACGTCCATTTGACATTCATAATTTCCAAATAACGTTAGATGAACGTTAAAACAACGTTGTGTGCCAGCTGGGGAACCAAGCTCTATTACCCATCTTTGATTGGAATTTTTTTTGAAAGGAGAAGACACCATTGAAGGATTAAGAAACAACGTCGATTGGCAGACAACAATTTTTCTAATGAGAAGAGTTCCCATGGGAAGAGTTCCCAGTGGGTCTGTGCGAAGGAGGTGTAGTTGAGGAGGCAAAGATTCACCATCCTCATTTACTGAAAATATTTATGTTACCCGAGATATTACCGAGTTTATGTATCGGAGGATATCGAGGGCGACGGTAAGTGAAATCGAAATAAAGCAAAGTCGATAGTTGATGTACGGCTCTATATCACCTTTGCTTTTCTAAACAGACAACGGCAATTTGGTGTTTTTACCGTCGTTGGGCAAATTGGCTTCCAATTTGGAGACATGTCAACTATGCTTTATACCGCCCCCCTCGATTTATCTCGAATACATAAACTCGCTAATATAAATATGAAGACGGTTTAGATGGAATAAAATGAACGAAGCTCACCGAAATTTGTTGGTAATTTGCATCCACATTTGGTTCAATGTTAAAGTCCTTTGCGGCTTGAAGAAATAATTGAAAAAAAATAAAATGTCTCTTTGTTATAAGAACTAATTAGTTTTTGGCTGAATCTCGGCTTGTTTTTATGATTTTACAGGCCGGAACAACCGTAAAGGCCGGTCTCCACTTGCACGCGCTGCGATCGCATCTTTGGCTTCAATCCTTTTTGCTTGGAAAAAAGATTACGTCATAAAAATGTAGCGCGCGCTAGAAAAAAAAGTTTGACACATTTCAACTTTTTTCAACTGTCATGTCAGATCACGCCAATGGAGTTGCTTAATTTTTCTTTTGACCAAATAGCGTGAAAGCTTTGCTCGAAAAACTGCGATCGAAGTGCGCGCAAGTAGAGACAGGCCTTAAGAGTGGGAAAGATGAAGGCTCGAAACGAGATAAAATCTGCTAGGAATTTAAGACAAAACTCTCATTTGCTTAAAGTTGGAGAGTGTAAAGCTTTACTAGTCTCCCCACTTTCGCTGAACCTGTTTCAGGCCTAAATGTTGTGAAAACATTTTAATATTCTTCCTCCATGTTTTTATTTACTTAAAAAGGGACTCAATGCCAGCATTTTGAAGTCATTCTAGATCCGAAGTCTCATAATTTATTTTTAGGTTTTTGTCAAAATTGAGCCTCATTGTTCTTATAAAATTGTACTAAAAACACCGAATTCTAGCTTAAAAATGTTTAGTTGTCAAATATAAAACCCCACATTAAAACGAATAAGAAAATTAAAACCCTTACTTAAAGTTTTTGCAAGTTATTCCTAGTTATATTTAGAAGTGCTTCACATACATATTTCTACCTCGTTCCTTAATATGTATTATCAGCTTTTTGATCCTTCCTGATAGCGCCAGATTGGGAAATTGCATCAACCAACCAGAGTATTCCCTGGCGTCAATTAGTGACGTAGTTTGGGCGGGCGCATAACGTTGTTTCAAGGTCCATCTAACGTTCACAACGTCCATCTAACGTTCACAACGTCCATAGAACGTTAGATGAACGTTTAAACAACGTTATGTGTCAGCTGGGAAGGTATTTTTTCAGAAGGAAGCAATTCTTACAATCATCAAGGTTTTGCCATTGAATGTCAACAAATTCATCTCGATCAGGGCGTTGATGGGTGTGATAAACGCCCATAGCATGCATCATTTGGTGAACAATCTCTCCTGTAAAAGATGGGCGGGAAAATGATTAATTTTCAAACATTATATGTCAATTTTCAATATAAAAAGGTCCAAAATTAATTCCACAGTCAACTCTTCTGACGTGTGAGACACTGATCAAAAAAGCGAGTCTTCTACATTATGTCATGTGGCAACAATATTTTTTGCTCATACTTAGTTCATCAAAAGATCCCTCTTTGGTAAAGCTGCTATTCGAAATAGCAATAGGAAAAAGAGAAACACATTTGCCGTTTTTAAAACACCCCTGTGTCACAGACCCACTGAGACGCCAGCCCCAATGGAAAGTTTGGAAAAAAAATCGTCCCCAGGGGAAAAATACCCTGGAATTTCGGGAAATTTTTCCTAATTCTGGCTGAAAACTGCTAATTGTGCTAACTTTGTAAAAAAGCAAAGGTGCGCTGAAATTAGTAATCAGTTGCGCGCCCTTTCTCCGCCTTGTCTTTCGGCAGTCCCCTTCCAATACGCTACTGTTTATAACGCCATTCTAATTCTACAGTAAGTTTGTTTAATAATGACATAGCTAACGTCATCTAACGTTACATGAATGTTATATACTTTCAACAGAGTTCTGGAACATCAAGGAGAGAGGAATGGAAACCCGACAGTTGCCTGGAAAATAGTTTACCACAAGAAACCTTATACATCAGAAACAAAAAACTGTTTATTATGCTTACATGAGAAATTTGAGATTGCCACCTATCCGGGTCGGAACTAGTTAAATAAATCCTGGATGGAATGAAACTTGAATATGAAATTAACCTCATCGATTTCTTTACTCGAATTAAAAGGTTAGAGACGTCAAATGGACGTTGCTATGACGCTCTGTTCGCTGGCGCAGTGGCACGCTGGGGTGTACTTAACAAAAGAATAAATCAAAGACATAGAAAGATACCTTTGTAGATGCATGGATCATCGAGACCCAATTTTTGAATTAAATTTCCACTTTGTTTACCAATGAAGCTCCAGCAACTACAGTAGAAAGTGAAACATCATCTTATTCTTAAGTAAAATACTTTTAAAAATATCACGATTCGATAGTCTCATAGCTACTGTAGTAATATCAGTCTAAAATTAGGGCTATTTTAAGGCATATTATGTAACGGAATTTTCTCCCTTATGGAGGAAACCATTGTTGCACCAGGTTAGTCACTATAATTCGGCTACTTTCCAGACCCAAGGCGTCCCCCCTTCTGAAGTTATCGGACAAATCTTTCAAATGGGAGATATGAAGCGTCTTTTTGTCTTTTTTCACGAGGCCCATCAACATTTACACGCTTTTTTTACAAGAACAAGCTATTTAGAAACACAAGGATTAATTGGCCAAAATATTGAGAATAAACTGAGAACATTTCAAGGCATTTAGATGTTCTTATAAAAAACATGTAACTGTCGTAACAACCTTTTCAACCAATCACATAAAAGGAACAGAAATCAATTTTATGAATGTCATTAAGTTGCCATTAATTTTATATCTTACCTATGTCTAGATTTGGTTCCGCTTTTTCCGGGCTAGGTACACCATATGGAAATTTACTAAAAAAAAAAACGCCCAGAAAGACTCACCCGTCTTCTTTTACAAATAAAATCCGTGTCTTGTCTGAATGTTGGTCAAACTTATATGGTACCCAAACTGAGTCATAGCAACTGATTTGTTGATTAACATATCCAATGGCATCTTCGATTATTTGTTTCTCCGATGGATTAACTAGATTTGAAAAAAAGATATCACATAAAACAATCGATTTTGATTTTTTCAATTTTCAATTACAGAGAGTAATTCTAACCACTTTCCAGCTGAGGGACTAAATTTTACTTCGAATTACAAAAAATTCGAATAATAAAGGTAAAAATTAGACAGAGTTGACTGTATGTAGATTGAAACACTTACATTTAATACCATCGAATGAGTAAGGGATCTGAAGAAGACCTCCCCTGTCAGGTTTCCATTTACGATCTTCCCTATTCGTGAAAGAGCGTTTATCGTTCTCCTTCGGATGCATAATGTCAGTATAACGACCTAAAAAGGAATGGGAAAAATGAAATACAGTAGATTCTCTTAAACTCGAACCTCTATAACTCGAACTCTAATTTCCTTAACTCTAATAAAATTTCTCGTTCCTTCAGTTAACAATGCCTTATAAACATTATTCCATATCTCGAAATTCCCTAATTCAAACAAATTTGTATTCCCCGTGTGTGTTCGAGTTATGGAGACGCGATTGTAATGAAAAGCACTATGAATATGGGCATACGCTATTATATAGTCTTAGAATAATGCGCAGAAATGATAAAATACCTTATTTTGTTTGAGTGGAGATTTCGAATTCCATTGCTTACAGATTACTTATCTACTGTGAATTCCGTAGTTTCATTCGCGTGAAATGTAATTTTAACGAGGACTGAATTATTTCTAAGGTATGGTTTTTTTTCCAATGGCAGAAGTCCAGCTGGCACACAACGTTGTTTCAACGTTTATTTAACGTTCAAAACGTCCATATAACGTTAGATAAACGTTGAAACAACGTTGTGTGTCAGCTGGGGTAGCACCCGCAGTATTTTTTACGCAAGATAGGTGATCCCAACGGTAATAGGAAATGGGATATAAAATTTACTTTTTTCAAAATTACAAGATTTTCACTAACTCCTTACCATAACGCTGATTAATCTCTGTTTCATCCGGATGGTTGGCTGATACTTCTATTTTGGCTAGATAGAAAGATCATTGAAAAGTTACCCTTAGTTAGACTCGAAATAGCTCCGAAGGACTAGTAGACGAGGACAATAATTACTTCATTCTTTTCAGAGGTCCGTGGAAACCTTCTAACCTTTTCATATTGAGGATGGAGGAAGGATATTATATGAGATATACTGGTCAAGGCGGCCCGCTATGGTTTGAGTCAAGAAAAAAAGTTAGCAGTTTTAAAAGTGTATCTACAATCGGCACCGAAATAGTTAGCAATAAAGGGAAATTCCCTCAAAACTTTAAAAAAATGCAAGTGATTTTTAAGTGCTTTGAAGTACAGTTCGGAAGTACAGATTTAACTCTGAGATCTAACATTAGACATTAGACATAATACTTTGAACATTAGTATCTCAGGATCTAAAAGCTCAAAAATGTTCCAATGAGACAGAGAATATAGCCTGGAATCCACTTAAAACCCCTTCTAAATCGGAAAATCCAATGAAGCAAAGTGGAAATACTGAAACTTCAATTGTCGCTTCTACCTTTAAATTCTGAAAAACGTTAAAATACCCAAAATTGCAAATATATTTTGGTGCTGATTGTAGATTGCTGGAATCCCATTTGCTACGGGCCTGTTTTATCTTTTTCATCTTTTTGAAAGATAATTGAATTATTGTTGTGAAAAAATATTTGGTACACTACCATACCTTTCTTCAGAAGATTGCCCATGTTTTCATCAAGTAGGTCCAATTGATTCTTAACTGGAAATTCAAAGAAAAGAAGTTTATGAAGTTTACTAAAAACAATATGTCAATTTTTATTGAAGATGAGTTGCTCACTAAAACTGACTTTTTTGCTCAAAAAGAGTTGAGCATTTGAAAAATATGCACTGTAAGGGCTTATGAACTTGACCATTTTTTTGTTGCACTGTAAGAGTGCGATTCTAAAAGCCAATTTCTTCGCCTCACATGCCGTCAGTTGGTAAACCCACTCCACCCGGATACTTGTCTCAGACAAATATTTCAGCATATGTTTGTTGTTAGGTATGTATAAAATTGTGGATTTTTTGGAAGAGAAAAACTTGAAATAGGTAGTGTCCAGGCTATCTACTTACAGCTTAAGCCATGACTCTTGAAAATACCACAAGCTAAGAAAACAAACAACACCACTTGTACTACAGCCATTTCTCAAACGAGTCTAAAATTATTGAGAAAAAAACAAAACAATTGAATACAACTTTCCGACCGTAGCTGCCAATTTTTTGTCCGTTTTAACACCCTACACTCGATCCAATCCTTTTTTTACACTTTTTTCTATTGTCTTTAGGTGCGAAAGAAAGACTTGGACGGTTTTAGGTTGGTAACACGGACAAAGAAAAATACCCGTGTGGCAATTGGCAGCTACGGTCAAAAAGGTGTTCTATTGTTTTTTAAGATTGAAATTTTACTGTTGATAAAGATGCCAAAAAAATACAACAAATTAATTCAAATCGATACTGAGTCCATTACACTACTTAAATTAGTAAACTTAACTATCTTGAATATCCCCCAGCTGGCACACAACGTTTCAACGTTCACAACGTCCATATAAAGTTAGATGAACGTTCAAACAACGTTGTGTGCCAGCTGGGCCTCATCAAACCACAACTTATTAAAAAACCACAAACTATCTTGCTAATTATCTAGAGCTAATGAAAACCATATAATATATATTCTAATTTAGATTCCTTGTTGAAAGAAAACTTTTTAACGCTTTGAAATAAAAGCGTGGGATATTATTAAATCTGTTTGACCTTAGATATAAAGCATTCTGAGGGATTCTCACGGTAGGAAATATAAATTAATTGTTTGTTTGTTTATAATCGATTCACTTCATTAAAGATAGGTATAATTAGCAAACGCTTATATATAATGCATGGTATTAAAGGTTTTATTTTTACATAATTGTTTTATATCAGACACATACCTTATTACACGAGTTTTACTAGTCATTTTATTAACACGAATTGAAAGATTTCGTGTTAATAAAAACCTCCTTAATTATAACCAGCCATGGTGTTATTGAAAAAGCAATAGAATTCGTGTTAATTTTTGGCGTATTAATTTCATGGCCGTTGAATACTCGCCTAGTAATATTCGTGTAATGAGGTATTTCATATCAGGACAGTGTCTGCCTATTGTTAGATTATGATGATATAAACAAAAAAATGTTTTTCTTTCTATCTTTCTAATCATCTTGTTCCACATCCGTGTCAAAATCCAATGTGAAAAGCTTGTAAATTAAAATTGATGAGTAAGAAAACGATATCACTCAGGGTGTTTTTCCACTGGCGGCTTAAGCTAACAGAATTAACAGAACATGTAAAGCTTTTTTCACATGTACGTAAAATTTTACTTAAGACCTTGAATGGTGGGGAATTTCCCTGAGCTTACGTAGTGTTTTAAGGCCTTATGTAGAATTTGCTTAAGCTTTTTTCACATGTTCATGTTCCCAAAGACAGCCTTACGAACAATTTTTCGTAAGGTCTAAAGTAAGATTTTACGTGCATGTGAAAAAAGCTTTACGTTCAAAAAGTTTTGAACTGAAGGAAAAGTCACGTAAGACCCTTTTAATCAACAAAAACTCTACACAATGTCGGGGAAATTCCAAAAAGACAGCCTTACGAACAATTTTCCGTAAGGTCTAAAGTGAAATTTTACGTGCATGTGAAAAAAGCTTAATAAAACGCTAAATAGCTATTCATATAAGTTGCAGATGAAAAGAGATAGTTACAAGTTTATTTTTTCTTTTGTGAAAAATAATTTCATCTCCCACAGCAAATCTTTTGTATTTCCTGATCCGCCTATCCTTGCTCTTTTGTTCTCTCATACATGCCCTCGACCATGTATTAGTGGATTAGAAAATGCGTGAAAAATACAAAAAATTCAACGATTTTTCTCCTGTGTTGTTTTGGGATATACATTATTTTTGTGAAAATAAAAAATTAACGCGCAACCATCTCATTTCATCCAAAAGCTATATGAATAGTTTGGGCTATTCATCCTTTTTTGAAAAGTTACATTAATCCAGTTAGTTTGTTAAGCCGTCAGTGGAAAAACACCCTCTTATTTAAAAACAAAAGCTTTAATAATTATTAATAAAAATAATATAAAAAGGTATATGATATGATGCTGGACTTTCCAACTTATCTTATAGCAAATAATAATTTGGTGCGTTATGAAAAGTCTTATATATTATCTCCAATCAGTTTCAAAATACTTGGCACAAAAGGGAAATTCCTCACGAAATTTTACAACCACAAACAATTTGGAAGCGCTCTAAATCAGGTTGGAAGGGTAGAGTTTTAACTATGAGTTTTAACGCTAGACTTAAAACTAAAGACTAGACTTAGATCCAAAAGTTCAAACATTATCCAGTAGGGCTTGAAATATAGCCTAAAAACCAATAAAATCCCTCCCAGATCGAAATATTCTATGAAATAAAATTGAAAGCCCGAAATTAACATTCTCGCTCGAATTCCAATTTTCAAAAAATGGTTAGATAGCCAAAATTGCCAATATGTTATGGCACTGATTGTAGAAGTAACTCTTGAAGTCTCCAGGCTTGAAAAAAAAAACGATTCCTACTAACTACAATAGATTGTTTTCGATTGAAACTTTTCTTCGTAGAGCATCAGTTAAATCTTTCGAAACTGATCTTTCTGATTACCAAGCCTGAAAAACCCTATTTTAGCTTCACAACACAAAAGGACGTCCCAATTATCTTATGGTAACCCCTATTTGAATTATTTTCTCTTATTGGGTCACACAAGTGCGTGAGAATTGGACCATGTTCAGACGTTACGGTTCCGTATCGGTCCGAAACGAAACGGTTCCGAAACAAGTGTGAACGTCAAAATTTGAAATGTCAAAAATAAAGACTTTACATAGAAAAACAGATCGAAATAGTTTCGCTCCACTATTTTCATCGGACCGGGACTGCTCCATTTTCTTGCTCCTAAACGTTCCGAAAAAAATATGAATACTCTTGATCCGTAACGGAGAGCATACCGGAACAATACGAAACCGTGACACCTGAAAAGGGTCTTAGAGATTTAAAATCGTACTCGAACAATTCACGTGCAAGCTTTATAATTCTCCCTGGTATCCTGAGAAAGCTATACCAACATATTCTCGGCAAACATTTTATATAGCAAAGGAAAAAAAAACAAAAATTTGCGTAGGCGGTCATTCCTTCCTATTTTCTACGCATTTGTACACAGCAGAAAATCATTTTTGCCGACGTACCCGAAAAAAACGGTGGGGATATCTTAGAAATGCGTTAGGAATGTTTGCCAGGATCGAGAAAGCTTAGCTCATATTTTGGTAATTTCTGATAAAAAAGGTATTATTCTTAGGATCTTAAAAGGGGCTTCTCATTTCAAATGATTGACGCGACAGAGGAAGGACTCTTGATAAATCTTTTTGTTGTAGTTTGTTTATCTTAACAGTTACCAATTGACATCTTGTTTGAACGGTCTGTTTACACTAAGTAAAATTTAATTATAGTATCTTTATAGTATTTAGCTAGAATTTATGTCTGTTAACATGTATACAGGACCTTATTACCGTGGTTTCTAAGATTGTTTAGTTAATTCAAAATTTCCACGTTTAAAAATGTTGGAAAATTGTATTTCAATATTGTAATGGTGATAAGAAGTATTACGATCACTATGAACTGGGTTTTTCGATTTTATGTTTTGAGGATAGATTGACACGTGCGTGATAAAATTTATGTACTTGGTTGTCAGACGTTTCTTTATGTTTTTATCGGCCTCTGATACTCAGGTTGCCTACAATATGGTCTCAAAAATCATAACATGACGATTAGCGTTATAAAAAAACAAAAAGAAATTCTCTCAAAAGGGTAGATTTTTAGAATAGCGCTGCTCGAAAAGCCCAGACGGCACACAACGTCAAAACAACGTCCCTGTGACATTCATAACGTCCAAATAACGTTATTTGAACGTTAAAACAACGTTGTGTGCCAGCTGGGGGGGTCTTAAAATTCACATAAGTGTCAACATCAAGAAACTAACACCCCTGTCTCAGTGACATTGCCTGTGGAGACTTCCCATCCTTGTGGGGTAAATATCTATCAAAATCCCAATTGAGATAAAAATTCTACTGTTCTATGCTAAATACTGTTGAAATGGCTGCATAGAGTGTAATCTTTAAAATATTGAATAATTGAAAAAAGTCAATTTCCTAGAATTAAAGTGTATTTTTCCCAGCACGATCTTACCAGGTCTTTGTCTCAAGGATGTAAAGAAATAACTTAATTATCATACCACAAAGAGAAAATAAACAATGAAATTAAACCCTGTCTCACGTGTAGTATTTCTACTTCTGCTTAACGTTGTCTTCACATATGGCATGCCACCGATGTATGAGGGAATCCAGCATTTTTCTGAGCATTATAATTTGCCACCGCTGCCATTCAAATTTGGAAGCATGGAACCACAATTTGATGCACCGACAATGAAAATCCATTACATTGAAGTTCATTCAAATTTCACTAAAAATATGAATAGGTTACTAAAAGATTGGCGAAAAAAGGTATATGATCCCGGGGGGGGGGGTACTACCCTTGTCGACCCACGGGGGTGCTCCGCTGAGGTTCGAAAAATGGACCCTACGTGGGACTCGAAATTTGCGAAAAAAGTGACCCTGAATGGGACTGAAATTCCAAAATTTTCTCAAATTTTCTACTTTTTCCCCAAATTTTCCAAAAAAAGGCACCCTACGAGGGACTGATTTTTCTGTTTTGGTGTTTTTGCGACCCTACCTAAAACTTGTGGAGGTTAAAGAAGGTACCCTGACCAGCGGAGCATCCCCGTAACCCATCTTGCCCTAGTACCCCCCCCCCGGGTATATGATTTTGTAATTTAACGTTTTTACATTTGAGACTCAATCGTTCCAATGTAAACATTTTTCCACTAGCATTGTAACATTTTCGACTCAATTTTTTCAATGTTAATATTTTCCTACTAAACATTGTAACATTTCAAGCTCAATAATTTGGCATTTGTGGTAACATTTTCTTGATTCTATGTACATTCTATTAGCATTTTTTGTGAAAACTCTGGACAATTGGAAATTTTAAGGTAAAAATTGACATTCATAGGTTCAGTTGCCAAATTCCCTGATGGTGTTATTCTTAGTTTTGCAAATTTTATCATGAATATTTTTATAAAGTATTTTCTTATTTATTTTTACTGTTTCACCTTCCCCCTGGCTTTCACCAGAATTTTGAAGGTTCCATAACTTCAAACCTTGAAAAATATATTTGAACCATCAAGATTGAATCATTTTATAGGACAAAGACAATCCGTTAACAAAGAAGTCGTTATTGGACGTCATTCGAAACATTGCTCAAGTTCCTCATCAAATGAAATATGACCTGGAACAACAAATAGGAGGGTAAGAGGAAATCTCTGGCTCAGTATTCCAATAGATCTTATCGGAATTTTTGATTTTTCTAAAAAAAGCAATGCATTGTGGGATTGTTTCGGGAGTATTACAATAGAATTCCCTCAAGGAATTCGTACTAAGAGATTTCTATTGTAATACTTCCGAAACAATCCCACAATACATCGCTTTTTAAGAAAAATAAACTTTGAAAAGGTTTTTCTTAAGGTATGTGTTCACCTTCCTTGACACATTCTCTTTAATTGATCATATCTTTAGAACAACAAATTTTTATATATCAAAAGTATATATTTTCTGAAAGCCAATAATATTCTCTTTCTAATGGTAAAAGTTTCAGCTGAATTTAAAAAACTGGGCACGATATAATTAAAATCTTAAGAATTTTAACCTTACCTACTTCAAAGAAGTTAAAGTCACCCATAGCTTTTGAAATTTGAAAAAATAATTTCGATACTATGTTGCCAATAGATTGAACCAAAAAAATGTCTTAGGATTTTTTTTTGGATCGACTTTAACTCGAGAAAACTTAAAAATTGTTAAAATTTGGAAAAAAATTATTCATTTCTCGAGTTTTTTCAACTTAACCTGAAATTGTGAAGCTTTAACTCGATTAGAAAAAAAATCCTAAGACAGTTTTTTAGTTCAATTCTTTGCCGAAAATATCAAAAAAAAATTAAGTTCATAGCTAAATGATATGGGTGACTTTAACCTCGTTAAAACTAGTATGGTGTGGTAAAATTTCGTTTTTTTCTACATCAATTTGAAATTTTTAACGAGATGATTGTTGTTAATTTGCGTAATCAGTGAAATGTGTCAAAAATATTACTATTCAATAGAGGTGAGAATAAACATCAGCTGAATTCTCTCTTTTGTCTTTGTTGTTTCCGAAAGAGACAATTATTTGAGTAAATAATCCATCATAAGACGAACTTTGTTTTGAAATTTAAATGGTTATAACTCTGGATCTAAAAAAGATTTTAAGATCGCGATTTTACCAAAATGAAATCCAGTAACTTTTCTTCCACTTTGACTGAAAATTTTTTTTTTGACAAAAAATCGGAAAAAAGGTGTACACATACCTTAAAGAGAAATGAAAAAAAAACTAATTTTGTAGTGGTGATATTGAACTTTAACAATCACGTACCCAGAGCCGCTTGCGTCTCTTTTTAATTTTACTGATGACTTGATACAACCGTGGTCGCTATCAGAATCGTAAAAATGTTAACTAAGGGAAGTTAACTAAGGGACTGCGCTCAAGTTTGAAACTTCAATTAAATCTTTGTTCGATTGTTTTTTAGCTTTAAAATCTAATTTTTCTAATTTGATCAATTTTTAGTCACTTGAACCATCTGTTCTACTTTGCTACACTTCGAGCGAACCCAAAGAACGAAACAATGGAAATACCGAAAAAATTACAAAGAGCTTTCAAACGATCTTTTGTCAATATGACTTTATTTGAGACACAATTTAAAGAATCGATAGATAAAGTATCGAGTGTCGGTTTTGTTTGGTTATGCCGTGTACCGAAACGAGACTACCTAACAGTGTAAGAATGATGCATTGGGATTTTCCAGAAAAAAACCGTGCACCCCCTATTGAGCAGTATATTTCCATTCTTAGGGGGTATGGTTTGAAATGCAGTGGAATTCCATAGCAGTAGACAAAAGCCCGTCATAAATAAGTGGAATTCCATGGGGGTAATGAATGAAAATCTGTAAAAATTCGGAATTCCAGAGGGGTATGATCCTAAAATTGCCTGGAATTCCAAGGGGGTAATTCACAAAAGGTTGGAGCTCCTCAACAGGGGGTGTTCGATGTTTTTCTGGAAAAGCCCATTTTTGAACATTTTGAAAATAGACCTTTTTGACCGTAGTCGCGCGGGCATTTTTTCGTCCGCTTTATCCCACTAAAACCGTCCAAACTCTTTTTTGACGCATTCTTATAATGTCTTTTGGTGCGAAAAAAGGACTGGGACGGTTTTAATGGGATAAAGCGGACAAAAAAATGCCCACGCAGCAATTGGTGGCTACGGTCGAAAAGATGTATAGACCCTGGTGAAAGGAGGCGGTAACTTCAATTTATTATTGTACGGGAGGCAGTAGGAGGCGCAGCCATCAAGGTTTGCACGGATGGGAAAATTTTAAGCATTTACTGATGGGCTATTGTTGAATGCGTTATCAATACTTTCTGTATTTTGTATCTCTCTTTGTCAGTCGGAGCCACTTCATAGAAATGGCAACTATTGCCTTAACGGGAAGTATTTCCCGAAGGGGGAGGTGAAAAACTTTCCGAAATGGATAGAGTTTCTGAATTAGGAAGTTAACCAGTTTTCCGATCGGGAATGTGACCTCTGCGCACTCCGGAAATGGTTGGTGGGTAAATAACTGATGCCTATTGTAAAAGAGGGTAAATAAATACCTTTCACCAGGTAGTTAAGAAATCCACCGGGTGATCGCTTCTTAATTCTACTTTCCCCATTCCCAATTAAAAACTTTCCTATTTGGAAGCTTCTTCTCGATCGGGAAACAAAAATCTGCTTTGTTTACAAAAATTCAACTTCCCGTTCGGAAACAATGAAAAGTTCTTGACCAAGGCGGTGGTTACACGTAGCCGGGGTGAAATTCACCCCGGGGTGAAATAGAAAAATAATTCACCCCGGGGTGAAAATCATTTTGGGATACACGTCAACGAAAGGCGGGGTGAAAACCCTTTTTTTCAGTCCGGGGTGAAAATTTTAACTTATTTTCACCCCGGCGTGAAAACGTAAAGTCTGTTCACGATAAGTGTGCACTCTTTTTTCTTTTACCTATAACTTTTGAAGGAATTCTTCAATCTTTATAAATTTGGTATCGTTAGAGAGATATTTGTGAGTGGAACAATTTGAAATAAAAAAATCTTTAAAAAAATTCTAAAAATGAAGATGAAAATAAAGAAGATGAAGATCTTGTAGAAAATTGCTATAACTTTCTTATTGCCGACCCAAAAAAATATCAGCGTTTTGATTGGTCGAGAGCATCGAGATATTTGCGATATTTCATATTTCTTTAGTCTGGAAATATGACCGCGTTGACTTTGGGGGACTGGGTAAGCGGCGGGAGAAAAATCAAAACAAAACAGGACTTGGCTGGGAATCAAAGGGAAAAACGCAACAAAAATATGTTCAGATTAACTTTTACTTTGGAGTTCTTCCATAAAAGACACTAAAATCAAATCTGATGAACAAAGAATTAATTATAAAACTACTTGACCCGACCCAAATATTTTCAACTTTTGGCAAATTTGTCCGTGTGATAACCAAACAGTTTTTATCAATGCATACAAAAAAACTTGAGATTCTTCAATATTTGTCAATAAAATTTCTCATAACATAACAAGGAAAGTGTAATGTCTTGTATTAAACCAAATGACGAGTGATTTTTATAAAAGTTCTCTCCTAATTCTCGTTCTCCACAACAACGTACGTCATTGACTTTTCAACTCAACAATCATTACAGTACATCTTTCTTCTAAAATTCGAAACATTAAGAGCTTGACGATAATCAAGAAAGCATCCAAATTGTTTTGCTGTTGAAAAAATGTTGTTCTTTAACCATTATTACAAGCATACATTTCCATCGTGGGACTTCCTTTCCTCTGCTATTCTTTCCCATGGCCATGTCATCGAGACAAAAACATAGAAAAAGACTGAATGTTATCAATCTGATTAATCCAATGATGGAGGGTTTTCTCTCTATCGAAACAATACTGTACGTCATCTGCATTTTGAATTATCAATCTAGAAACTTTCAAATACATTTCTGAAAAATCTGCAACTCTTCAAAACAAAACTTCTGGATCGAAGATGATCGAAAAATGTTTCTCTATTTTGTTTTTGTGTGAACATTTTCAGCGGGAAGTTATCGAATGTTTTTGTTCGAATCTAACGTTCGAATTAGATTTTCGAATAAAAACATTCGAATCTACACAGAAGCAGAAGAAGGCGGAAGTAATTTTTGAAACAAAAAGAGGACAATTTTTTTGAGTCGACAATAAATTAGTTATCACATGACTTCTCGTGCAATACTCAATATTTTACTCGTTCCGAGATTTTACCGATATTTTTCCTCGCCTAAAGGCTCGGAAAAATATTACGGAAAAATCTCGGAACTCGTAAAATATTTCTCGTATTGCACTCGAAGTCATGCGATAACTAGTACATATTCACTGGAGAGATTGTTTGATCTTAGGAGGTCATCACTGTGAAGAAATTTCACTAAAATATTTATTCAATATAAAGTTATGATGCAAAGTTAATAAGTGATTGACCTCAAAAAACAATAGAAAACAGCAGAAAACAAAGTTTTTAGACGTCAATCAGCTTATAACTTTGTTTGATATCTTTTGACTGAATGATTATTTTGAGAAAATTTTCCACAGTGATGATCAAGGATTCACTTCAGTGAAAATCATAGTTACAGCACTTTTCTACAAGATCTTCATTTTTTTCTTTTTCATTTTCATCTTCATTTTTAGAATTTTTTTAAAGATTTTTTTATTTTAAATTTTTTCCACTCACTGATATCTTTCTAATGATACCAAATTTATAAAGATTGAAGAATTCCTTCAAAAGTTATAGGTAAAAGAAAAAAAGAGTGCACACTTATCGTGAACAGACTTTAATCGTGCATAATTTTTAGATTCAACCCGGGGTGAAAAAGAAATTGTGTATACATGTAAAAATCTGCAAAAATTTGCAAAAAAAATCCTCAAAAAGATTTTCACTCCGGTCCTCAGGACCGGGGTGAAATCAACCCCGGGGTGAGTTCTACCCGCCTAAAAACGATTTCACCCCGCCTAAATACGTGTATACAGAAACAGTGTTTTCTTTATAGACCGGAGTGAATTTCACCCCGGGGTGAAATATTTTTTTATTTCACCCCGGGGTGAATTTCACCCCGGCTACGTGTAACCACCGCCAGACGGGAAACAGAAAAGTTATGAAATTTTCAATCTGGAAACAGTTTCCTTTTGGGTTGTTTTCACCTTCCCGTTCGGAAAATATTTCTCGTTAAAGCATAAGTTGCCACTTCTATGAAGTGGCTCCAACTGTTTGTTGTGTTATCTTTTCACTGGGACAGATTGGACTATGTCACTGATGCAATATTGTTTGAAAATTACTCAGCACAAAAAATAGGCAGACACGGTCCTGATATGAAATATGTGACTGATATGAAATGGGGACACTTAAACAAAAATAAAACCAAACTTCTGACTTGTTAATTTCAGATACCAGACAGTGGAGAACACGACCCCGTTAACATTAGCTGGTGGACTTCAACCTGTTCTTGGGATTGACTTATGGGAGCACGCGTACTGGATCAAACACCCAAACAGAAGGTGATTCATTAACCTGTACCAACTTTCTAGGATCCACTGACCCATACATACCTGGACCAATTTTCTATATCCCAGCCAGGGAAAACCTTTTGATTTGATGAGTTTTTTTAACCCTAATGGTAGCACTATTCGATAGTGGTGCAAACCAAATGCGTCCAGGGTGCTAGATCTACTTTTGGTGATATAGCACCGTTAGATCTTAATATTTTAACACTGTAATGGCTTTTTTTCGGGTGCCGCTTTTAAAAAAAATTGAGGATGGTCCAGGGTGTAAAAATTTCAGTGCTTGCATCGGTTCAAGAAAATTAACGATAACTAAATTGACCTCGCGTTTGTATGTAGACTATGCTATAGTCTAAGACAAATCACTATCTAAGAAATAAGATCAAAGTCGAAGATAATTCGCAAACGGGCTTTTTTGCCTAAAAGAGTTTACCAGTCTTCGAAACTCCACAGCTGTATTTTCTCCCGTATACAGCCATTGCACCATACGGCCATATTTTCCTGCCTTTACTATGATTGTAACGGACGATAACATCATCTAGTTTGTATACTACAGTTTTATGTATTAGCTACAGTTTTATGTATCTTGAGTTTTACAGACTGTTCACAACCCAGTTGGCACACAACATTGTTTCAACGTCCATGTGATATTCACAACGTCCAAATAACATTGTATGAACGTTAGAACAACGTTATGTGCCAGCTGGGAAAAAAATTATTCAAATCTCTTTAAATAAATTTCAAGGTTTTAGCCCCTTCTTCACAATTCTAGGTACAGTAAAACCTCAAACTAGCGGACACTCTAAAAGGCGGACACCTCTGATTAACGGACAAAATATTTTTCCCCGGCTTTTTCCTAGTTCAAATCCTTATGAAAATGTCTCCAAAAGGCAGACACTCAATTAGCGGTCAACTCTATTTAGCGGACAAACATTTTTGCACGGAATGTTCAAAAACCTGTTTTTTCCCTCCAATTAGCGGACACCGAGGAAAACACAATTTCAGACATTAAGATACAAGTAATAAGTGATTTTAAACCATTTATTTCAAGCATATTTTTGTTTGTTTTTTCCAAATTTTGTTTACAAAGATTCAGTTTTTCCTTTACCCAGTTGACAAGTTTTCCTGGGCCAGTAAAATAGTAAATAACTGACACTTCAAGTCCAAACAGACTTGAGGTTGTTAAAATCAACAACAAAAAACAAAAAACAATCAAGCATTTTTTTAGATAATGGAAGTAACGATTACAGCTCTTCAAGCTCTTTCTCAACCCTGAAGTTGACTTTGCTATTTTTAGTATAATTTTTAGACTTTTCTATAACGATTGAAAAAAAGTAGTTTGCCGGTGTTTAAATAACTTTTCTCGAGTCTTTTCATGTTCCTATGTCTTTAGGGAAATGCTTAAAACCATAATTTCATGATCGCGACCCCCTAAGTACGGTTTAATTTTGAAATTTGAGCCTGAAACTCAAAACCCTCCAAAAGGCAGACACCTCTAATTAGCGGACACTAATCCGATTCCCCCAATGGTGTCCGCTAATCAGAGGTTTCACTGTATTCCCCTCTTATATGATGGATCAAGAATATGTAGAGAAGTTCAGTGGCACTCTCCTCTACTTTCTCGTCGACTGCGGTCAAGAACTTACTCACTTTTTACGCAATCAAATAAATCTTTATGTACATTTTCTCTATATAGAGATGACTACTACAAAGCGTGGTGGTCAACTATTGATTGGAATAAAGTTGAACAACTCTACCAATGGTGGAAGAATATGGAACCACGTGATGAACTATAAGCCAATCAGATCACCTTATTTGTATCACATGAACGGCTACCATACAATCAAATGAACGGATTTATCGGATTAAAGAAAAATGTTAAAATTTGGTCATAAAGAAAAATCGATGATGTCTAAAGACATGATATTTCCTTTGTCTGATGAAAAACTAAAAAACGAATATCCAGTAAAAATTCTACCCTTTTCAACCGGGAATAATTTCAATTCCGATTTTAAACCCCTGTCTCGCAGCCCCGGTGGAACTTTTTTCCTCAGTGGGGATAAGAATTCCTATTGAAATCCTAAAGGGGGGTTTGTACTTTTACGATGTGACGGGATTGGCCCTTTTTTAGTACGGTATTACGGGATTTGACGGAAAAAGAGACAGGAAAACGGTATTTTAAAATCAGACGGTGACGGTATTTAGGTACATTTTTGCCCTGTACAAGCCGGTGTGACGGTGTTATTATTTTTTCAATTTTCGGGATTCCGGGATTCAGCAAAAATTTTGACGGGAAAACGGTATTTCAAACACCTACAAACCCCCCCCCCCTAAAGGAGATAGAAATTCTATTGTTCCAAAGTTAGAAAATCCAGTGGGGATGGTTTTAGAATGGAATTTTTAAACATGGAATTTCCAGTTTAGGGATGAAATCAAAGTCGATTTCCCAGTGGGGCTGAAATTCAAGGGTATTTTCCCACCGGGGATGAAATTTTTGCTTAATTTTCCAGTGGTGCTGGGGTCCCAGTGGGTCTGTGACACAGGAGTGTGATCTTGAGGGAACTCATGCGGGATGGGGCGGGATATTGAGGGACCAGGGAACTGAAATCCCCATTTGCCTAAGTACCCCCCCCCCCCACCAGGCTGAAATCAAACATTTTCAAAATCCGATTTCGCACAACTTTCTATAAAAGTAAAACTTTTGTGTTCAAATTGTACATATTAGGGCTTTATTGACCCAAAGAATGGGGTCTTATTAAGAAACTTTACAGCACTTATTATAAAAATTGACTTTCGGGCTGTACAGGGCCTTACGATTGCTTTGGGGTGTAACCATGGAGAAGAAAATGATTTTTTCGTAGCTACCATAAGATACCTAAATAATATAGGTTTTATGACCTTAAATTCATTTGTGTAATCTCTAGGTCCGAAAGATTTTTTGAAGGGATTTTCGATAACATTTTCAATAACTTCGAATTTTACGACACTTTGCGATAATCAAAATTCTTGAACTTAGGTATTTTATGATTCATGAAAGTACCTATATTAGAGATTGTAAAAAGGTGAATTATACAATATTAAATTAAACTTGGTGGTTAAGGGAGCCCAAAACCCAACTTAGTAGCAGGTTTTAAGGGGTATGTGGTTTTAAGGGGTATCCAGACTTGTTATCAGGAATTATTCAAGGGCTGTTTTTGCCTATAATAGTAGGTGATAAGCAGTATCAAAACTTCATGATATTTATTAGTTCATTCACGCTCATTCATTAAGACCTAATGGTATTGCGAGTATCATCACACGCTTTTTTTTATAAAAATGGTGTAAATTCATTTCATCATGGATATACTTAACTGTTTTGAGAAAATCATCCTAAAATATTCTTACAGCACATTCTTAGGTTAGGATCCTGATTCAGACTAGATTTAACATTTAGTCTCAAGCATAAAATGACATTTTTGTGAAAGGAGTTAGCCTTACTTAGTGGTAATTGGTAATTAACAATTGAAAATACTCTTAAAATGGCATTCTTAGCATGAGTAGCCAAATTCCATGATGGTGATATTCTTAGCATTATTCTTAATTTTATTGCCATTTTCATCATCATAAAAGACGTGTATCTTTCAGGTCAAAAGGGGGGTTAGAAAAACAGCAACGTACCAACAGCAGCTCTTAACTTCGAAATCGAGGTTTTAGTTACATGAAATCCTAAAGTTTTAATAAGAATGAGGTTCTAAATTGATATAAAGTCAATATTTTCCCATGCATAAAATACTGTCACGGGACTGTCACTTATTATATTACGAAAGAAAGATTATGTTTATTCGGAGAATTTGTTTTGTTTAAACTTGTACTTCTTGTTTCAGCGTCGCATATGACATTGTTTTTAATGTAAACTGTAGAAAGTATATTAGCCCAGTGGCCACTTATAGCATTTTGATAGACTGGAAGGCGCTGATAAGTAGCCCAACGTAATTTGGCAGACTTAATCATTTTGACTCAACCTGAGGTGGTAGCTATACCACTAGACAACTAAGAGTTCTGCCTTTAAATTCATGCTCGAACGTTTTACCCTACCTTCTCAAACCTTTTAAGTCGGCTATTGGCGTTATTCTTTCGTCGAATGCGTAGTAAAGGATATAAATTAAATCAGACACTGGTCAAAGAATAGAAAAAAATTGAGCTTTATCGTAATAGGGCCGGCGCTAAATTAGGGCCGTCGTAAAAAAGGTGGATAAAGATAATTAGTAAATTTATTTCCAAAGTATGCCAGTGCAGGGGAATGTGTAAAAGTACCTTACCCTGAGTATCAGAGGCTGAGTTTCAAAGAATATATCAATCTTTGACACCAAGTAAAGAAATTTTATCGCACATGTGTCGAAGATCAGTTTAGAAAGAATCAAAGATATATAGAAAATATTACAATAAACCATACTGTATTATACTGTATATACAGGGTGTACCGAAAAAAAATTATCGAGTCGTACCACTTATTCAGGCCAGTATCACAACCCGATTCTACAAAATACGTAGTTCTGTAAATTCTAGAATCTACAAAATGTGTAGATTCTGTATTATCGGAAACTACATAATATGTAGAATTCAAAATCTACATAATATGTATATCCTAGAAGATTGTAATAGTGACGTAATGTTTTAAAACAGGCCGAAATAACTCCAGAATCAACTAAATAAGTAGAAGTGTCAACGATGTTAATTATGTGCGTGCTCAAATTAAATTCAAGCTCCAACCCTGACCCTAACTGTCTAGATAGTCATTTTCCCGGGATTACGCCATCCACAACCCCAACCAAAAAGTGACTGAACCACCCTTAGCGATTCATCCTTTATATTCTAAGAACGCTAAATAACTCATTGTGGTTTATACAATATAGACCTATATGTGGAGCAATACTCCATCTTTTCCGGTTCTACAAAATACGTAGAAATTCTAGAAACTACAGAATATGTAGATTCTGTGCTATCAGAAACTACATATATTGTAGATTTCAACCAATTGACAGAACTACATATATTGTAGAACCGGGTGTGATGATGTGTTGACTTATTCTATAGAACGAAAGTTATCGTGTGTGTTTCACTAAATTTGCAAAGTTTATCAAAGTTTCTCTCTGTGTCATATGAATTGTCATGGGACATCTTTTATGAATAATTTTTACGAAAAACAATTGTCAGTAACTTTAGCGTTATGAAAATTGTAGTGAAGAAAGTTCATTCTTTTTAATCTGACTGACTTTAAAATGACTGTTGTAGAAAAAATTATTGTGGCCATATATATTTTGTTACATTTTGTTAAACACACGCAACAACCTTCTACTCAGGAGAATGCCCCAAAAACCTCCAAGAATAATTGAAATGAGTTTCTTTAAAAAGAAATCTTCTACATGATATACAAATGAATAACAGGTAATATATGGTAATGTTACTTTAATGGAATCGAAATAGAAGACAGATCTTTATGCTATTCTCTTCTCAATCCTTTTTTTACACATTTTTCTACTGTCTATAGATGCGAAATAAGGACTGGGACGGTTTTAGTGGGATAAAGCGGTTAAAAATGCCTGCGCGGTAATTGGCCGAAACGGTTTATGTCAGAGAATTTGAAATAGGAAACTTTTTTTCCATGAATATTTACATTGGAACTCTTACCTCTTACATTGTTATTCTGTCGTTGTGTGTTATGTTTTTTTCTTTAAATTTCGTCCTCAAAATCGTCAAGGCCAAAGTAAACATGCATAAACAAGCTTAAAATGTGATTTGTTCTCTTTTCTTTCGCATACTTGATATTGGCGTGTTTTAGCTTGTTTACTGATGCTTGAAAACAGAACAAAATTATATTCAAGATCTAAACTACTATCATTATCAAAGATTGCTTTCAGCAGACATTAACTGTTTTTTTGTTTTTTTGCTTTACCATTTTGGCGGATATCTTTTAATTTTTGGTACACTTGTCAGTGCCGTAGCAACTGGGGCGGGGTAGCCCCCCCCGGGCTATGCCTCCCCCAATATTTTTTTCAAAAATGGTTATTTTGCAAAATGCTAAGTTTTTCTTTTTTAATTTGTCATAATTGTCTTTATGTGCATGTTTTGAGTGTACTTTTAAGCAATCTAGAGCTCAAATTTTCAAAATCTTTATTCCCCTCGAGCCAAATCATTGTTGGCCCTCGCGGTGTCACTAAGCTTCAGACCCCCCCCCCCCCCATATGAAAATGCTTCCTACCGCACTTCTTGTGATTTAACTTTTTCAAATATGGATGAAAAGTTATTGAAACGAAATGTATACTGTTTTATATACTAATACTGGATCCATTGTTCAATAAACCAAAAGCAGCCGGCGGAGAGATTTTTTAGAAATATGTGTTCTAAAATCTAGGAAAAACAGTTTGCAAAGATAAACTTGCAAGATATTTGTTTTTTTCTCCACAAAGATGTTTTCTGAAAACTTTTAGGGTTACTAGGTGACTAGGCAACAAGATTACATCAATTTCCTTTTGATTATACCCCTGTCTCTTTAAAAGATGTGTTCCGAAGCTTTCTAGGGTTCCCTATGTGCATAGCATACTTCGTCATATATCCTTACTTCGTCTCCTATTGTTAATAATTTAAACATGAAGTAACATATAATATTATACAAGCTAAGAAGTTGATTGACACATATCTTTGAATAAAATATGGAAGATTGATTGACAGATATATTTTTCTAGAATACATAAAATAATTACCTTAATTAAAATAATTAATTGTTAACACCTTAAAAAAAAAGAGAGATCAACCATAGACTATTTCTTGTGTCATTTGTTTATTAACACCTTCACATGAAAGAACAATATTTTTTTGTTTAATTTCAACAGGCTATAAAGGTGTTACAGAACAATACAATAAAAAAAGCAAGTAGAAACCACCTCTAATCTCAAGATCAATCAGAAATAATTTATGCGATTATTCATGCATATATTATGACGTAAAAGAGAAAATAACAAAAGGAGACGAAGTAAGGATATGTGACGAAGTAGTGCTATGCACAGGCACACCCTATACAACAAGAACACGCGTTAGATGACCTTGATTATACCCCTGTCTCGTCCGAACACATTATTTTTAGCTGATTAATTTTGAAGATCCCGATCAGAACAGATCAAATTTTCTAGCTGAAATATGCTCTCAGAACACGTTGCTAAATACATACCCCTGTGTTAAAGACCCGTTGGGGACCCCGGTTAATGAAAAATTTGCCCAAATTTCTTCACCGGTGTGGTAAAGAAGATGCCATAAGATTTTCATTTGATGGAAAAATACCCTCTAAGATCCCTCTACTATTTATTTTAGCTGGAAACAATTGAATTTTTATCCTGTTTGGGAAGGAATTTTCATCCCTACTGAAAGAGAAACTTCTACCAGGGCTAACACAGGTTAACACCAGGGTTGTATCAACTAAACGAAGGATACCAGACTTTTCTAATCATCTGGAAATCATCAATTGCTTTTCTCATTGATCCTGATAAAGGTTACAAGTGAGATCCAGGTAATTTTTTTTGTATTAAAAAGGGGGAAGTGTGTAGCTGAGATTATAATTTACTCTGCCCAAGTTTGAACTCTGATCCGTTCGAAAAGTGTGCAATGGCCATTGCGTTTGATTGTCGTGCTTTGATCAATGATCTTGACTGATGTCTTCTTGCGTTCTTGCCTTTCGTTGATTTCATTTCATGGATGATTGAAAGCAGCAACTTGATACAAACAGTCGTTTTCTCCTCCAGCTTCAACTTAACAATACCAAATATTCTCGATTGTTACTGGTATCAATTGCTATGATTGAATGTCTTTATATAAAACTCATATCAATCGCTTTTTTCTTTATGCGGTTCTTATTGATAACACAGAAATATATATTTTTTTAACACTACCCCCTAAATCGTTATTTGAACTTTATAAAAATATACTCTCTTCAAGTGCGTGTAAATAACTTCTATTGTTAAATACAAAAGAATTCTTCGAAGCGAATAACCGCTTCGGGTTTGGTTCTGCTTCAAATTTGATTTCTAACAACTTCGAGTCGAGGAACAATATTCTGATTTGATGGCTTTGTAGTATTTAAGCATTTTTTTGATAAGTCTATCGGTTGAAGTAGTCTAACATGATAGATTATGTTTTTAGTTCTATAGTTTTCCTTTTGTTTAGGTGGCATGACGACGATTGTCTTGTGTTGTAGTTATAGTTCTTAATCCAGTTGTTCCGTAATTATGCGTTGTATTTTGTTGCCTGTACATGCCGTATTACTTCGAATAAACGCCCGGGGCGTTTATTTAATTTTGTTCTATTCTAAGAGGGGTATTTATTCGAGGGGGCGTTTATTCGAGGGGGCGTTTATTAAATTATTTTAGTCTAAAGTCAAATATTTAGAGCAAATATACCCTTTGTTTTAATTTCTTTGGTTGAATGACTAAAATTGCATCGAAAACTGCTCTGGTGACTAAAATCATCTATTTCAAACCCAATCAGCACTGGTACAAAGGTATTAAAGTCACAAGTTTCTAATAAACGCCCCTTCCCTAGAGGGGCACTTCATTCGATGGGGGGCATTTATTTGAGAGAGGGGCTGTTTATTTAATAATTTTCCTTTTAAGAGGGGCGTTTAAAAGGAAGGTGCGTTTATTCGAAGTAATACGTTAGTTGAATCAGGATTTTAGTGAATCCTGACAGGGTCTCGCCACTTTGTTTAGTGAACACAAAAAAATTTAAGTTAAGAGTTTAATGATTACTTCGTTGCTGAATATAAGCCATATCTTTGAAACAGTAAAACTTTCATCAAGTTGTAATAACGCTGAGTAGATAATTGATAAACCAGCTGCGCTGGAAGGTCAGCCCAATAATAAGCTTAAAACGATTAGAAGAAAGTACAATCAAGAAACCTAATTCGATGTTAAAGCCAAAGAGGTTGAAAAGCTCATTTTTCAGACAAAAAAAAGTTTAACAGAAAGTTGAATTTGTCCAAAGCAGACACGTGATAGATTGTTTCATCCACTGGGCGAAATCTTGTCTTTCCATTTTCGAAAGATGTTGAGAAGATCAACTTTCAACAAATTTCCAAAATTTTCGAAAGATGAAGTTTCAAATTTGTTGAAAGATATTGGAAGCTCATCTTTCGATGTCTTTCGACTTTTAGGAAGATGAACTTCTCTATTTTTCCAAGATTTGGAAAGACGAACTTACAAGTTTGTTGAATTTTGTTGAAAATTCATCTTCCAACAACTTTCTATTTTTCGAAAGACGAACTTCTCTGTATTTCAAAAGTTTTGAAATATGAACTTTCAATTTTTCAAAAAGATGTTGAAAAGTCGTTTATCGACGTCTTTCAACTTTTCGAAAGATGAACTTCTCTGTCTTTCAAAAGTTTCGAAATAGAAACTCTCAATTTTTCAAAAAGATGTCTAAAACTCGTATATCGACGTCTTCCAACTTTTCGAAAGGCGAACTTTTACACTTTTACGTTTAATGTTTAATGTTTAATATTTTTTAAATACACGCTTTTTTATAGGAACAATTTTAAAAGAACACGAGTTTGCTGATTTTAATGGGTTTTAATTTTAATAGATTTTAAGCCATTTTAATTTCTTAAGGAAAAAAACTAATCGTAAGAACATTTAAGCCTAAAAACCTCGAAAAATTAAGAACAGTCCAGGCCGTCCAGACAGCCCAGCCTGAGCCAAAATTTTCTGGTTCTTCTTATAAAAAAAGCAAAAATTTCGACGCTCGTCGTATTTCGAATCGTATTTCGACGTCTTTCAACTTCTCGAAAGATGAACTTCTCTTGGTTTTTCCATGTTGCTGAAAGAAGGACGCGCCAAAACGTTTACAAAACCAAAGTCCGCACTGATGAATACCGGGGATCAAAAAGACTATCTGAAGCATAACTTTTGACGTTTAAAACACAAGAAGATACTAAAATATCTAAATTTCTTGTAAAATGAAATAGTTCTAAGTATATTACATACACAGTTTACGGTTAAATACTGTAAATATAATATCCACATCATTGGAAGTACTTTTGCAAACCCCCGGAAAAAAACTTAGATTATTTTCGAATGTTATGATTTATGATTGCCGGCAAATTTCTTTTTGTAATTTTGAAACTGGAAGCTGTGGAGTGGAAGGCAGTGTGTGTGTGATGAGGAAGACAGCAAACCAAAGCAAAGCCAAAATGCAGTGCAAATGGAAACTTTATTCTAAAGATATGAAATGGGAATCAAAAGATGCTAAGGTGAGCTCCTTTTTATATATTTCTAATTATCAACCACACTTCAATCATACTTTTTGTGTCCAGTCTGGACACAAAAAGTATGATTGAAGTGTGGTATGTGTCTGTATGACTATACATACACATACACATGGCTACACCACAGCTTTTCAAAGCTATGGGCAGTTCCAGTTATAGTCTGTTAACCCCCAGTGGACGATGTGGATTTTCCACAACAATTTACTTTTGAAAAACTTCAGGGTATTAGCCTCCCAGGGGGAGGCACTTAGGCAAAATTGGGTATGTTTCGCTGCTGGTGACAGGGTCCCATTTTTAGGCTCCATAGCCATCAGACGGCTGACCAATTAAATCAGAAAAATTTCAAAACAAATGAACTACGCAGCTCTGCTAGTAGTAGTACTCTACCATTTTTGTTTTGATTTAATGTTGTATTTTAATGACCAACCAGCCAGGTCAATCATTCGAGAGCTATGCATGTTAGCCTCCACTGATGCAAGTTGCCCAATCTCACGGTATATGACAGGTTCCCAAAAATTTAGATTTTTGATTATTTTGGACAATCTTCAGGGTGGAAATCAGAAAATCTTTTAATTTTTCATCTACTTTTATTAATTTTTGCCACTTTTCACATACCATGAGTGGTCCTAAATCCGACAGCCCTGCCTAAATCCGACGTGGTCTTTCAAAGATACAAACTAAAATGAAAACAATATACATATACCGCGCGGTATATGCGCGCGTCCCGCGCGGCCGTATGCATCTGAAGCAAACATAGAATTTTTTTCATACCCGTTATTTGGGGGGTTGGAATTAAGCAAGGCTGTCAAATTTAGGACCACTCACGGTATACACTTAGTACTACCCTTGAAAGTAGGTTTTCGACCGTTACAGTGACAGATAAAAAGAATATAATCAGATAAAATAATATCTGGTCCCTTTAGAACCTTTGAATTTTTCATCTTTCAATAGGAGATTACAACATTTTAGGAAATATTTTAGATAATAAATTTCTCTGACAACCCGCAAACCAATTTTAAGATTTTTGTAAGGAAATCAAATTCACATAACACACCACCAGGTACCAACTGGTATGATGTCTTGTACTAACTGCTTGATCCCCCTGGACCAAAGCTGGTCACTTTTGTTTTAACTAGTTGTCTTTCCATTTTCAGGAGATAAAATAAAAGTTGGTTGGTTGGAATGCAAGCTGTCAGATCATTTTATTTTGGAAAATTCTTATTCTGACTTCCCTGTTTGAATTAATGAAGATTTTGTCATAACATGGTTGAAGTAAAAAATGATGTTAAATTAAACTCAACGTGGAATATCAAATGATAACATAGCTGAAGGTAGGCCTTTTAGACATAGTTTTTTAGTCTAAAAACAAAGAAATGTTGACGTTTTTGTTTTTGCTATGGAACTGAAAAAGATGACATGATTAAATACACATTTTTTAATAAGCATCTCCAATTTTCTGGTCAGGCCTAGGGTTACTTAGCATTCTGCATAATATTTTTGAAAATAGGTTTTTGTAACCTTTTTTGGAACTCTTTAGAAATAGAAACAATCTGAATAATTTGTCTTACTAAAGGGTCTTTCTACTATAGTCTACTGAAAGCTGTAAATAACTTATCAACAATTTTACAAACCTCTTTTAGTTATAATACACCATTTTGTATGCCTGGATTTCAATACTGATTCAATTTCTATTTGTTTTATTAGGGTCATGACGTAAGGACAGTTACTGGCTGATTTTGAAATGCACTTGAAATACGATGCTGCAAAACAAAAATGTATGTTGCTGCCATGCAATCAAGATATTTATATGCTTCATGTGGTAGTTCGTTTCAACTTCGAAAATAATAACTTGGTAATATTTTCATTGCAATAATTGGTTGCTGAATGATAGAAGGTATTCTTGTACTCTTTAATGCTTAATTGTAAGAGTCAATCTGTACCATCTTCAAGGGATTAACAATACTGTACCATCACGTGTTGTATATCACAATAACCTCAGTCTAATACACAACTAAACTGAGGACTGGAGTGAGATTGTGGGTCATATTTTTGGAAAATATCACTGTAATATAATTTTATAAGACCCCCTCCCATTTTATGAATTTTTTCTGAAAAGGGCTTAAAAACCTTCATTTTCGACTACTCTAGGTCCCAAGTATATTATAAATTATGATAAAATATTGCAAAATCTAATAAAAGTGGGGGTCTGAATAACAAGGTGGAGTTTAAAAATTTTCGGTCTTGTTCAGATTTATGCTTCTTTTACTGTGTAGATTTTTCGTTGGATAATGTGTTTAAGGTTTGAAAGTATTCTTCAAAAGCATTCAAAAATATCCCAGAATATGTTAAATTGTTAAATTGAGAAAATGGAGAGACTTTTGGTTTACCCCTGAAATTAATTTTGTCAAAATGTTGGAGTTCACAATTTTTTTTTTTTAATTACAAAGTAGGTGGGACGTTTTTTCAGACTAGGGCATTTTTGTAAAATCATCTTAATATCAGTTTTTAATAATGACTTGTACTTTATGGTTTTTCTACCCTCCCCTATAATTGAGCACAAAAGAGTTTATTTGGCATAGCTTTCATTATTCATAGTGTCATCTTTTTATTTTAGAGTGATTTGCATAATTTTTTAATTTATTATACAGTATTTTTATATTTTTCATATTTTTTACTTCATTAGTTTTTATATTTATAATACTGGCTAATACCCTCAGGCGCTTTAATCTTCCCTAAAACCCCACCGCCCATAATTTTGTTCCACCATCCGCCCATTCAAGAAACTCTTTGACTTTTTTCTAGGAGTTTTGAATTACCACTCGGATTCGAGAGTCTTGTTTTAATTATCAAAAATATATTAGAAATAGTTTTGAAACACCCGGTATATAAGTTGAACCTTTTTGACGACGATGTGAGGAATCAATTCCAGTTTCCCAAACATTGAAAGTTTGCTCTCTCTCTCTCTCTCAAACTCGCAAAGGGATCACACAATTTTTTATACTTATGTATAAGGGTATTTCAAATAGTGCAATTTACACATTATGTTTTTTTTTTGTGATTTAGGAGATTATTTAAAACTTTGTTAACTGAGGCTCAGCATATGCTATATAGGCAATGTTTAATTTTTCCAAGAGATCAGTCTGGATATGCTTGTTAGCAGTATGCTTATAAAAATGCCGTAAAAATGTCTATAATTTAGTAGAATTGATCTCCATTGTAGAAAGCATTCCCAAAGTATTTAACGAGGATTTTGCACTTACGGGAATAGAAATTTCAATGTATCCTTTAATGTCCTTTGAAGCCCTATGGCCAATCTATTCCTTGATAGGGACTAAGATTCTAAAAACTTATAATTTAGATTAGTTATTATATTATTGAAAATGAAATGAAATTATAGAAATTACACGCATTTTTTATAAGAACCAGTAAATTCTGGCTCAGGCTGGGCTGTTCTTAATTTTTGCAATTTTCCAGGCTTAAATGTTCTTGTGATGTTCTTAGCCGCTTAGTTTCTTACTTAGAAATCTGTTAAATCTGTAGAATTAGTGTTTTTTAATAATTTCTGAAAGCTGAGGCTCAGATTGTTCTTAATTGTTTTTAGGTTTTGGCCAAATTTCAGCCTCGTGTTCTAATAAAATTGTTCTTATACAAAACGTTGTGTAATTTGTCATTCAGAATTATTTTATTTAGACTACTTAAATTTTTTAGCAAAAAGTCATCACTACCGTACTATTTGTTTCATATTTTCTGTTTTCTATGCTTTGTAAATATATGAATTGTTCGTTTTAATGTCACAGAAAAAATTTATCCGCACATAAACACAAATTATTTAAAAGATCTCTCATTTACTTTTGAAGACTTGTTAATGAAAGATTTCGAAAAAAGCAAAAATCATCTTCCAAAGTATTTAGAAAGTTAAGGAATATTAAATTTCAACATATTAGGAAGTTAGGAATTTAATTTTTCAAGCCTGTTTGAAAGTTTGAGAATGTGGTCTTTCAACTTTTTTGGAAAGTTGGGAAGACGATCTGGTCGAAAGATGTTGGAAGGTAAGGTGCACAACTTCCCAATCCTTGTTGAAAGACCAACTTTAAAACCTGTCGAAAGATGTCAGAATATGAAATTTCAACATATTAGGGAGTTGGGAATTTCATTTTCCCAGCCTGTTTGAAAGTTTGAGAAGGTCGTCTTTCAACTTTTTTGGAAAGATGGGAAGATGATCTGGTCGAAAGATGTTGAAAGGTAAGGTGCACATCTTTCCAATTTTTGTTGAAAGACCAACTTTCAACTCTGTCGAAAGGTGTGGAAATGTGACCTTCCTACATCTTTCCGACGATTTGAAAGACATTATTTCGCCCAGTGAATGTGTTGTTATCAATCATCATTCTTTGTGGTTTGTGGGTTCTTTGTTTAATTTCTCAAATTTCACACGCGCAGCAATTTCTCATGGCGAAGAATTGTTGTTTTTGTTTATGCCAAATCAGAAAAGAAAGATTTTTTTTGTGATTTTTTTGTGATTTTTTGATTTTTTTGTGATTTTTTTGTGATTTTTTGATTTTTTTGTGATTTTTTTGTGATTTTTTGATTTTTTTGTGATTTTTTTTTGATTTTTTGATTTTTTTTTGATTTTTTGATTTTTTTGTGATTTTTTTGTGATTTTTGATTTTTTGCGTGATTTTTTTGTGATTTTTCTAAGAAGTGTACGAGAATTTTTCGAGTAATTTACCCCTCGTTTCGAAAGATGAAGTTTCAAATTTGTTGAAAGATATTGGAAGCTCACCTTTCGATGTCTTTCGACTTTTAGGAAGATGAACTTCTCTATTTTTCCAAGATTTGGAAAGACGAACTTACAAATTTGTTGAATTTCGTTGAAAATTCATCTTCCAACAACTTTCTATTTTTCGAAAGACGAACCTCTCTGTATTTCAAAAGTTTTGAAATATGAACTTTCAATTTTTCAAAAAGATGTCGAAAAGTCGTTTATCGACGTCTTTCAACTTTTCGAAAGATGAACTTCTCTGTATTTCAAAAGTTTTGAAATATGAACTTTCAATTTTTCAAAAAGATGTCGAAAAGTCGTTTATCGACGTCTTTCAACTTTTCGAAAGATGAACTTCTCTGTATTTCAAAAGTTTCGAAATTTGAACTTTCAATTTTTTAAAAAGAATGTCTAAAACTCGTATATTGACGTCTTCCAACTTTTCGAATGGCGAACTTTTACACTTTTACGTTTAATGTTTAATGTTTAATATTTTTTAAATACACGCTTTTTTATAGGAACAATTTTAAAAGAACACGAGTTTGCTGATTTTAATGGGTTTTAATAGATTTTAAGCCATTTTAATTTCTTAAGGAAAAAACTAATCGTAAGAACATTTAACCCTAAAAACCTCGAAAAATTAAGAACAGTCCAGACTGACAGCCCAGCTTGAGCCAAAATTTTCTGGTTCTTCTTATAAAAAAAGCAAAAATTTCGACGCTCGTATTTCGACGTCTTTCAACTTCTCGAAAGATGAACTTCTCTTGGTTTTTCCATGTTGCTGAAAGAAGGACGCGCCTAAACGTTTACGAACCAAAGTCCGCACTGATGATTACCGGGGATCAAAAAGACTTTGAAGCATAATTTTTTGACGTTTTTAAAACACAAGAAGATACTAAAATATCTAAATTTCTTGTAAAATGAACTAGTTTTAAGTGTATTACATACACAGTTTATTGTTAAATACTGTAAATATAATACCCACATCATTGGAAGTACTTTTGCAAACCCCCGGAAAAAAACTTAGATTATTTTCGAATGTTATGATTTATGATTGCCGGCAAAATTTCTTTTTGTAATTTTGAAACTGGAAGCTGTAGAGTGGAAGGCAGTGTGTGTGTGTGATTTGGAAGACAGCAAACCAAAGCAAAGCCAAAATGCAGTGCAAATGGAAACTTTATTCTAAAGATATGAAATGGGAATCAAAAGATGCTAAGGTGAGCTCCTTTTTATATATTTCTAATTATCAACCACACTTCAATCATAGGGGCTCCCCCAGGGGCTGGCGTGACGCGTGAATGACCCTTTTTTCTGTCGTGAATACGTGAATTGGACTTTTTCAACGCGTGAATACGTGAATTTGAGATATCCGCGTGAACGTGAAAATAAGATTTTACGACGAGATTTTCAGACGTGAATTCGTGAATCGAGATTTTTAGCGTGGTGAACGTGAAAAGCAAATTATTGTCTAAAACAAAACTGAATAAACCTAAATATGTAAAATTTTCTTGCTCGCTCCGCTCGCATAATCCTTCATATCATATTGACCTATTGCCATTGTAAAGTTATTCAAAATAATCAAAAACAAATATTTTTTCCTTATTTTTCTAAGGGTGCATTTTGTGATGCAAATATTGCATCCAGCGAGAGTGTTTTGAGCCAAAACAAAAAAGTCTAAATAAGAAAATTTTCTTCGTCAGCGCTAATGATGGTCGTCTTTCTGTAATCACTTATATTGTTACTAAATACAGTACACAAAATGATACCGCATGAACTTGGAGACAGTGAAGGGTATTTGATTCTTCGATAATTTACAAAAGTAGGTAGATAGTTCTAAAAAATTTTATATGATTGCATCATCGAACATTCAGAAAAAAACTCTTGTGACGCCGCACCGTGTAAGGCAGGTACGTCACTCGCCGTACCAGATTTGTATCAGTAAATTGTCGGTTGTCTAGATCAGTGCCCCACCCCCTAGGTGAAAGCCTCCTTTTCAAAAGTTTTCCACCAAGGACGTTTTAATACCAATTTTTTATTTATTATAATGTGTAATGTATATATACAGGAATTCTTCTTGATAATCAACCAAGTAGGGGGTCAAGCAGCTAGTACAAGACATGTCATCTATAATGCCTTTTCGTAAGAAGCTGGTAACATCATCACACATACCACGAGTGGTCCTAAATCCGACGTGGTCTTTCAAAGATACAAACTAAAATGAAAACAATATAGATATACTGCGCGGATGCATCTGAAGCAAACATAGAATTTTTTTCATACCCGTTATTTGGGGGGTTGGAATTAAGCAAGGCTGTCAAATTTAGGACCACTTACGGTATACACTTAGTACTTTCCTTGAAAATAGGTTTTCGACCGTTACAGTGACAGATAAAAAGAATATAATCAGATAAAATAATATCTGGACCCTTTAGAACCTTTGAATTTTTTCATCTTTCAATAGGAGATTACAACATTTTAGAAAACATTTTAGATAATAAATTTCTCTGACAACCCGCAAACCGATTTTAAGATTTTTGTAAGGAAATCAAATTCACATAACACACCACCAGGTACCAACTGGTATGATGTCTTGTACTAACTGCTTGATCCCCCTGGACCAAAGCTGGTCACTTTGTTTTAACTAGTTGTCTTTCCATTTTCAGGAGATAAAATAAAAGTTGGTTGGAATGCAAGCTGTCAGATCATTTTATTTTGGAAAATTCTTATTCTGACTTCCCTGTTAGAATTAATGAAGTCATAACATGGTTGAAGTTAAAAATGATGTTAAATTAAACTCAACGTGGAATATCAAATGATAACATAGCTGAAGGTAGGCCTTTTAGACATTTTTTTAGTCTAAAAACAAAGAAATGTTGACGTTTTTGTTTTCGCTATGGAACTGAAAAAGATGACATGATTAAATGCACATTTTTTAATAAGCAACTCCAATTTTCTGGTCAGGCCTAGGGTTGCTTAGCATTCTGGTGCATTTTCTGAAAAAATTGCTTTGAATACCCCTAATATTATACCATATTTATGTGTATTGGGTCAAAGGGCTATAGTTTGCCATGGTTAGATCATCTAAAACAGCTGTTACTTTTCGAGATAGTGGAAAAAAATTGACAAATTTGAGGCCTCAAGCCTTAGCAGCCTGATTGCTTATAAAAAATGTGTAGAACAGAGAAATTACTTTTTAAACTCTGAGGTGGTAATCTTTACAGTGTGTCAAATTTTCATAAAACTTTCATGTTTATAGGATACATTGAATGTGTGTCGATAATGAGCCATTGAAGTTTTGGGGATTTCATTGAAAATAGATTCATTTTATCCATTGAACAAGGAACAAAATACAACACGGTAAGTATTTTTTGTAATATAATCCAGTAATACAAGACTATTGATGATACTATTCCATTGTACATCAAAAGAAGCTAAAATTTTGTTACAGTACACAAGTCTTGACCTAAGTTCAAAATATTTTTGAAAATAGGTTTTTGTAACCTTTTTTAGAACTCTTTAGAAATAGAAACAATCTGAATAATTTGTCTTACTAAAGGGTCTTTCTACTATAGTCTACTGAAAGCTGTAAATAACTTATCAACAATTTTACAAACCTCTTTTAGTTATACACCATTTTGTATGCCTGGATTTCAATATTGATTCAATTTCTATTTGTTTTATTAGGGTCATGACGTAAGGACAGTTACTGGCTGATTTTGAAATGCACTTGAAAAACGATGCTGCAAAACAAAAATGTATGTTGCTGCCATGCAATCAAGATATTTATATGCTTCATGTGGTAGTTCGTTTCAACTTCGAAAATAATAACTTGGTAATATTTTCATTGCAATAATTGGTTGCTGAATGATAGAAGCTATTCTTGTACTCTTTAATGCTTAATTGTAAGATTCAATCTGTACCATCTTCAAGGGATTGACAATACTGTACCATCACGTGTTGTATAGCACAATAACCTCAGTCTAATAAGTGAACAACTAAACTGAGGACTGGAGTGAGATTGTGGGTCATAATTTTGGAAAATATCACCGTATATTAATTTTATGATTTTTTCTGAAAAGGGCTTAAAAACCTTCATTTTCGACTACTCTAGGTCCCAAGTATATTATAAATTATGATAAAATATTGCAAAATCTAATAAAAGTGGGGGTCTGAATAACAAGGTGGAGTTTAAAAATTTTCGGTCTGGTTCAGATTTATGCTTCTTTTACTGTGTGTGTAGATCTTTCGTTGGATAATGTGTTTAAGGTTTGAAAATATTCTTCAAAAGCATTCAAAAATATCCCAGAATATGTTAAATTGAGAAAATGGAGAGACTTTTGGTTTACCCCTGAAATTAATTTTGTCAAAATATCGGAGTCCACAATTTTTTTTTAAAAAATTACAAAGTAGGTGGGACGTTTATTCAGACTAGGGCATTTTGGGAAAATCATCTTAATATCAGTTTTTAATAATGACTTGTACTTTATGGTTTTTCTACCCTCCCCTATAATTGTGCACAAAAGAATTTATTTGGGATAGCTTTCATTATTCATAGTGTCATCTTTTTAGAGTGATTTGCATAATTTTTTAATTTATTTAACAGTATTTTTATATTTTTCATACTTTTATAGAAATTTCAATGTATCCTTTAATGTCCTTTGAAGCCCTATGGCCAATCTATTCCTTGATAGGGACTAAGATTCTAAAAACTTGTAATTTAGATTAGTTATTATATTATTGAAAATGAAATTAGATCATAGAAATTACACGCATTTTTTATAAGAACCAGTAAATTTCTTGCTCAGGCCGGGCTGTTCTTAATTTTTGCAATTTTTCAGGCTTAAATGTTCTTATGATGTTCTTAGCCGCTTAGTTTCTATACTTAAAAATCAGTTAAAATCTGTTGAAATTAGTGTTTTAATAATTTCTGAAAGCTGAGGCTCAGATCGTTCTTAATTGTTTTTAAGTTTTGGCCAAATTTCAGCCTCGTGTTCTAATAAAATTGTTCTTATAAAAAACGTGTAATTTTTCATTCAGAATTATTTTATTTAGACTACTTAATTTTTTAGCAAAAAGTCATCACTACCCTACTATTTTGCTTTGTAAATATATGAATTGTTCGTTTTAATGTCACAGAAAAAATTTATCCGCACATACTGTAAACACAAAATTTAAAAGATCTCTCGTTTACTTCTGAAGACTTGTTAATGAAAGATTTCGAAAAAAGCAAAAATCATCTTCTAAAGTATTTAGAAAGTTTCGGAATATGAAATTTCAACATATTAGGAAGTTAGGAATTTAATTTTTCAAGCCTGTTTGAAAGTTTGAGAATGTGGTCTTTCAACTTTTTTGGAAAGTTTGAGAAGACGATCTGGTCGAAAGATGTTGGAAGGTAAGGTGCACAACTTCCCAATCCTTGTTGAAAGACCGACTTTAAAACCTGTCGAAAGATGTCAGAATATAAAATTTCAACATATTAGGAAGTTGGGAATTTCATTTTCCCAGCCTGTTTGAAAGTTTGAGAAGGTCGTCTTTCAACTTTTTTGGAAAGATGGGAAGATGATCTGGTCGAAAGATGTTGAAAGGTAAGGTGCACATCTTTCCAATTTTTGTTGAAAGACCAACTTTCAACTCTGTCGAAAGGTGTGGGAATGTGACCTTCCTACATCTTTCCGACGATTTGAAAGACATTATTTCGCCCAGTGGTCCTTTTTGTACGTTCCCGTAAACTTCTTTAATGGCTCAGTATATATGCATGGCAAACATAGCTCAAACCATCAAGCAGAGTCTCACTTTTTTAAAGTCTTTTTTTTTGGGAGATTTCAGTGAATGACCACACATTTGGCATTGATTACTGTAAAGAGATTATTTCCCAATATGAAATTTTGAATTTTTCTTTCCTTTCACATTCAGGTGCCAGGATTACAAATTCAACAAAGTTTGACGACCTCTAAAGCTGACAATACAATGTAACTTGCTGGCAATGATGTACTAGTAATGATAATGTTGCACATAATGAGAATATGAACAAAGATTAACATTCTTGCAATAATTGAACCAAGGAACTCTATTGTTCCAAGATGTGATTTAATGATCAATGATACAAATGTCATGGAGTTTAGTTTATCAAGACACAAATTTCACAAAAAAGTTTGCTGGAGAGTGTTGTAAATATTTAGCAATACTGTAACTAAATGTGACAATTTCAAGGTTGACAATTTGGTATAGTATCACATGAATACTAATGTAACAGATGTTGTGCACTGGCAATCTAAATCTGTAAAGAAGGAGATCCATTTTTAAGTAACTTTTTATTTGTGAATGGTATAATATGGTGCTTTAAAATATTGATTACAAGGAAGTTTTTCATATGAAACTAATGTGTACAACATATTTCGATATCTCCCAAATTCATATTGCCATATTTCCATATTAGTCCCTTAGTAGACAGATATTTTGGCACTTTCTTACTCAGATGAGTCTTAGAATAATATCAACTTGTAAATCTAAGATTTTATTTCCTTAATGAAGGTAAAAACCAATATTAGTTGAATAAAATACATTTATTTTTGTGTTAAAATGCGGTTATCATTTGCATGCAATTTTTTAACAAGTTTTTAGACTTATATCATCTGTGAACATGTCTATGAAATAACGACAATTTTTAGCAGGAATATGGTTGTATTTTGTTTTGCATCGGATATTGCTTAATATAAAGGCTTTAATAAATCTAAGTTACTAAGTTAGGGCTTTAGGATAATCTGTGGGGTTCGACTGCGACTACAATCTATGCTCTGAGCTATTGGAGGAAATATTTAACCACATCTTTGTGGCTCTTGTTGTGTTGTCAACAATACCTGAGAATCTGAAAGGAACTGTTTTTCCAGCATGGATATTTACATTGGAGCTCTTACCTCTTACAATGTTATAAAGGCTTTTTTTAATAAGAATACACTTTATAAGAATGTCCATGATGAAATGGCCACAAAAAAAAGAATAATGCTAAGAATATCACCATCATGGAATTTTGCCACTCAAGCTAAAGAATGTCATTTTTAGAGCATTTTCAATTATGAATCAATAAATTGTCATTTACCCCCCAGAGCAGTGGCGACCTGGCAGGGTGTGCATTGCACCACCCAGAAACATCTGAGAGGGGTGCCAAAAGAGATTTTCATGAGGGTATGGTTGGTTTTTGGTAGCAAAATTGCATCAATTTTTTTTCAGTTCATCAAAATCACAATCTGATTCGTCAGGGATGCCCGATGGACGAAAATACGTTCATCAGGCACGCCTGATAACTAAAATACATTCATCGGGCCCGCCTGAAGAACTAAAAGACAATTATAAAAAAATATAATTAGTCAAGTATTTAACACGGGAAAATGAGGGCGAGAATTTATTAACACGAGGTAGAGGTTTTTGTAATTTACGATAATCAATTAACGGAAGCATGTAATTAGTGTGGTTTTAATTAATGTGCGATAAGCAATTCCAGCAATAAGCAAAACTTGAATATCATATAAGTGTAATAGGGTACATACTGCTTTTCAACCTACAATAACACTATTTATGCATAATCCATGATGGTAAAGAAAGGGGACTAAATTTGACTGAACTGGTTTTACCAGAAAATTCAAATTTGTCATTTTTGTCAAAGTGAAATTATTTTGACTAGAGCCTTCATCATCTAAATAAGGTATCTGTAAAGGTAATACATTATCCTGGACAGTGTTAAAACATTCTAAAATAAATCAAAATCTGAGGGATATTATTTTGAAAGAGTTGACTTTAGCGAGAACTGATTTAGGCGACTATTATTAAAAATCCTAACATTTTAAGCCAGTTTGATGAACTTTAAGGTTTGCTGAAATACCATGAAATGGAATTTGGATGCTTATAGTGAGCAAAATTATTAACTTTAGAAACTTTTAAAATTTAGTTCTCACCAAAATAAGTTTCATAAATAAGTTTTCAAAATTGAATTAAAAATATCATATATTGCTTCACAAAAAACCATCAATGTACATAAAAACTCATTCCTCGGCCTTTCTAATTCAGATTTATTTGCGTGGCATAAGATTCTGGATTCTATAGTATAGTACTTTTGCGTCGGCCAAAGCAGAAAGCAAGAAAGTACAGATATAATCATCCACAGTGATCTTTCATTGGAACTTTTGCAAAATCGTTTATTATTTTGGCTAATATCTCTTGTATCCCCTTAAGTAGTGCTCATAAAGAGATGAAATTTGGTATATAAAGTATCCTTATAGCAATGTAAAAGTAGGAAAAAAAGTTTTTTGATACATAAAATTGTTCACCAGTTATTGGGCACTTTCGTTTTCGAGAGATCCCTCTATCCCGTCCTCATCCCGCTTGAGATCCCTCTTAATCGGAGTCAAGATAATTCCGGATGGAAAAGTGCTAGAGACTTGAAATTTTCACAGAATGTACTTAAATTTGTCCTCTAAAGGATAAAAGAAAAAGAAAGCATTTCTTCTCAGTTAATTTACTAAAAGTTGGCTAAAACAAGGAAAATTGAATCCGATTAATCCGATCAAAGATCGCCGTGATCAGGTCTCAGACTTAACACCCTACTGATTGTATGTACTTTCTACAATTCTAGCTTGCCGCGCGGACACTTGTATAGGTAACAGCCGTAAAGATAAAAACTTAGTGCGCGGCTGATCATCTGCTTTCAGGTATGTTCATTGTGTAATCTTTCTGTGCGTGGAGTCCTGACGTCATCATACTCCATAATGGCGGCGCCTTTAAAAAAAGGTCTATGCAGGTAAATTCCTTAGAGAACACAAGTCTTGAATTGCAAATCTTTTGACACCATGAATGAAACTCAAACTCGCTCAAACTACAAAATTCCTGTCTTCTCAGACTCTCAGTGATTAAATTGTGTTCTGTCGGCTAGTACGAAACGCAGGTTCAGGTTACAGGTTTCAGGGCCAGGGTTCAGGTTTCAGGGCCAGGGTTCAGGTTTCAGGGCCAGGTCACAGGTTTCAGGGCCAGGGTTCAGGGTTCAGGGCCAGGGTTCAGGGTTCAGAGTTCAGGTTAAAATTGTCTACAATACAGACTTGCCTTTTTCAAATTACTGACCTCTTTACTTCTCTTTTCTTTTTTCTCTTTACTCTTTGTGTGGGGGGGATCAAACAAAAAAGCGAGGGCTGAATGGAATGCACAAGAATGCATTCACACCTGACCTTTCACATCTTTATTTGATAAAAGTGTTTACAGTTAGTGTTTCGCTTGAGTAAATAAAAGCTACGTTGTTACGAACGAGGATGAAATTTTTCTTTTAAGAACACAAATTCAACAAAAAATTAAGTTAGTTTTGCCAGGTTTTACGGAAAAGAGAAAAAAAAATCGTCAGCTTCTATTCCATCCAATTTCATCATACCGAATAAGTCTTACAAAAAACTATTCCTTTTCAAAAAATGGGTGGGTGATTTGATTACTTTCTTGCTTTGAAAGAAAAAATAATTTAATGATACGGATGATCTTACTCTTACAAAAAAACGATAAGCGTTTTGCCACATTTCTTTTTACAGGAGGAATAATAGAACTTATTATTTTTCGTTATTATTCTGCCCATTAATACATTTTTCAATATAATAGTAATTGTTCTTGGTAAATGCTTTGATTTATAATTCTGCTTGTAATAGAATATTTTAATTTCAATAATCTTAATTATTGTTTATTCAACCAGTTTTGTAACAAAAAGATAATTTCTACTACGTCAATTGAATTATGAAATATTTTCAAAGCAACGTACCTGCTGTCTCATATTTTAAAAAGTATTGTTCACCACCAAACTATTAAAAGTTTAAAAAGAAAACACTTTTATTATATAGAACACCAACTCTAGCAAATGGTCTGCAGAATAAATAAATATACCTCGGAACATTCTGGTCTGCAATGTAGACAATTTTAACATGAACCCTGAAACCTGAACCCTGGCTCTGAAACCTGAACCCTGGCCCTGAACCCTGAACCCTGACCCTGAAACCTGTGACCTGGACCTGCGTTTCGTACTAGCTGGAGTATTGTTCTCATTTGAAAATTCCAGGCCCGATCAACAGTTTCTGTATATAGCTTTTTTCTTGGTGTTTGTGGCATTGCATGGTTTTTGTGAATTTTAGCTGACTGTGGTTTTGTCGATCGTACTCTTTTGCATTTTCATCAATTTTAAATTGTTGCGTTGGGTGTTGTTGTTTTGATTGATTTAACTTTAGTTCTAATCAAGTCCATTTGGTTGGGTTGAACAATAATTTCTGGTTGCTAGATGGATGAGACGTAAGCCATCCTTCCAATGAAATGTGCAGAGCAAATTACATGCTGCTTAAAAATTTTTATGTAAACTTTCTGAACAGATTTGATCCTGGTCTATTTGTTAACGTCTTCGTTCTCAAATGTATTACCTATTACAGTACAACATAAACTGATCCACAACTCCATTTTACCATCTTTGTTGACCTTGACCTTGTTTCATTTTCTTGTGAACTTTGAACTTGTTATGATACTTTTAATTTTTTCACAAGCAAAATCAAAACAAAGATTTAGCGCTCGCTTCAATTTTTTCCCGCCAAGGAATCTATCGCTAGTCCCAGACCTCTAATTACCCAAAATGCTGAAAATGGTCTTACATCAATACGAAATTGAGGACCACCGCTCAGATTTTACGGAACAAACCCCTAATTCCACAGACCAGAACGAAAACGAGAATTTTCTAACATCTTTGAAGAACGTAGTTTTGATTATCAAAAGATGTTTTTCGCTTTCTATTAATAACACAATTTAGTTCATCGGGCATGCCTGATGAACGTATTTTAGTTCATAGGGCATGCCTGATGAACGTATTTTCGTCTATCGGGCATGCCTGACGAATCAGATTGTGACTTTGATGACCTGAAAAAATTTGATGCAATTTTGCTACCAAAATCCAACCATATGAGGGCGCCAAAATTTGTTAATGTTTGATTGGGCGATGTAGCGCCCTTCGACACGTTTATAGCGCGCCTTCTATAAATGCAATGTTTTTGCCTGCGGGGCTTCCTTTTATTTTACGCTATTGCATCTTTTTTCTTGATTTTTTTCATAAAACTACTATGAACATTGAATCGCGAAAAGTCAAAGCAAGAGAAATGTGTATCCACCACGGGTTAAAGAGGATGCTCACCCCTAAAATGAGAGATAGCCAAAAAAAATCGTAACTTGATGATGCTTGTGGTTTTTGTGGTCTTATGATGAATAACTTTCTCCTTTTTAGAAGATCTTTTAAGCTGTTTGACCTTTTTTACACCTAAATTTTTTGCCTGCGGCGCCAAAATTACAAAAGACCTTTATTCCTACCAATTTTGAGGCCTCTTTCAGCCATTGATCTTTTGGAGGAGAGTAAAGTAAGGCACAAAAGTTGAAAGATTATCAGCTCATTTTTCTGATAAATTTTTAGAAAACAAAAGTATAGACCAAATCGACTTACTAAGTATAAAATTTCCATTTCAAGTATCAATAGCTCATGTTTTTTTATTTGAGGAGCTTTATTTGGTGCTAAATCGGTATAAATTGGGGCATCTTTCGACATTTTAAAAGTTGAAAATTAAAAAATTTTCCTTGTCCCGAAAACTATGACATTTCAAATTATAACATCATTGCTTGTTTTCCTTACTCGAGTGAGATTTGTTCTTTCTTTTGTTTAAGAAACTTTTTGTAAGCAAACAGTGTGAAAGATCCTTTGAGCTTGAATTGTAAAAATCATGTTTAAGGAAGTTTATAGTTATTTTATTTTTCATTCAATTTAAGTGTAAAGTTTGCCATAGTTTAAGAATATAAACATAAAAGGCCTAAGTACTGATATCAAACGAGTCACCAATAATGTCATATGATTAGGTTTCTTGTTGTTGAATCAAAAATTGAAAAACAAAGAGATTTAATTAAATCTATTCCAACAGAATTACTGAAATTGGTATTTAAAGACTCTATATTTTGTCATTGACGACTAATCAGATGATTAAAATTCACTTTGTTTATAAGCAAACATACCTTGCGAAAATAAAGACAAAAATACCAGGGGCGCCAATTTTGTAGTTTTCACCACCAAAAATATTAAGCCAGGTCGCTACTGCCCCAGAGTAAGGCTCACTCCTTTCACACAAATGCCATTTTATGCTTGAGATGTATGTATATGTTAAATCTAGTCTGTATTGTAACCCTAACCTAAAAATGCTTTCAGAATATTTTAGAATGATTTTCCAAAAAAAATTAAGAATATCCATGATGAAATTAATTTACACCATTCTTATAAAAAAAAGCGTGTACTGTCGTAGTGTGTTATGTTTTTTTTCTTTAAATTGCGTCCTCAGAATCGTCAAGGCCAAAGTAAACATGCATAAACAAGCTTAAAATGTGATTTGTTCTCTTTTCTTTCACATACTTGAAATTGGCGTGTTTCAGCTTGTTTACTGATGCTTGAAAACAGAACAAAATTATATTTAAGATCTAGACTACTACTATCATTATCAAAGATTGTTGTCAGCAGATATTAACTGCTTTTTTTGTTTTTGTTTTTTTGGTTTTGCTATACTATTTTGGTGGATATCTTTGAATTTCTAGTACACTTGAACTTTTTCACAGGGTTGTTTCAACTAAACGAAGGATACCAGACTTTTCTAACTATCTGGAAATTATCAATTGCATTTCTCATTGATCCCGATAAAGATTACCAGTGAGATCCAGGTAATGTTTTTTGTATTAAAATGGGGGTAGTGTGTAGCTGAGATTATAATTTACTTTGCCCAAGTTTGAACTCTGACCCGTTCGAAAAGTGTGCAATGACTATTGCGTTTGATTGTCGTGTCTTGATCAATAATCTTGATTGATATCTTCTTGCGTTCTTGCATTTCATTTGATGGATGATTGAAAGCAGCTTAATACAAACAGTCGTTTTCTCCTCCAGCTTCAACTTCAACAAGAATACCAAATCTTCTAGATTCTATTTTGATACTGGTATCAATTACTATGATTGAATGTCTTCTTAAAAACTCATATCAATCGCCTTTTTCTTCATGCAGTTCTTATTGATAACACAGAAATATATTTTTTTTAACACTACCCCCTAAATCGTTATTTGAACTTTATAAAAATATACTCTCTTCAAGTGCGTGTAAATAACTTCTATTGTTAAATACAAAAGAATTCTTCGAAGTGAATAACCGCTTCGGGTTTGGTTCTGCTTCAGGTTTGGCTTCTATCACTTCTATCACACTGTTAGAAGCCAAAGTTAAAGCAGATCCAAACTTGAAGCGGCTAATCGCTTCAATAAATTCTTTTGTTTTTAACAATCTATATATTAATACGCTTAAACTTGTGTGTTTACAACGTTTTGTAAAAAGTTTTCGAAAACCTAACAAAGCTCTACAAAACCTCCTCTTCATGGCGTTGAACCATCATCTTTTTGCACATTAAGCAGATTTCCTACCACTAGACTAACTTTGAGACCCCAAAATAATATTTTCTATTCACCAAGTTTGAAGCTTGATGGGTTAAAATCAACCTTCTTCCAAAATTTTTTTTGTCATTTTAAAGAATTCTTATTCAGATGCTCTTTAAAACTTTCTGTTTACAAGAGCGGCTCCCTATCACCTTCAAAACTTTTTTTGAAACATTTTTATATAATTTTTTGTCCCGGTTTGAACTTTGGTCTTTTTGAAGAACGTGCATTCTTTTGAACCAGTAACCCAACTGTGGCTTGCATAAAATTAGTTACTTCATTCAAGGGTATAGCAAGAGTCTTTTAAACTTTCATTTTGAAATTGTCTCTCTAATCTATATATTAATACGCTTAAACGTGTGTGTTTACAACGTTTTGTAAAAAGTTTTCGAAAACCTAACAAAGCTCTACAAAACCTCCTCTTCATGGCGTTGAACCATCATCTTTTTGCACATTAAGCAGATTTCCTACCACTAGACTAACTTTGAGACCCCAAAATAATCTATATATTAATACGCTTAAACGTGTGTGTTTACAACGTTTTGTAAAAAGTTTTCGAAAACCTAACAAAGCTCTATTAAGCCTCCTCTTCATGGCGTTGAACCAACATCTTTTTGCACATTAAGCAGATTTCCTACCAGTAGACTAACTTTGAGACCCCAAAATATTATTTTGTATTCACCAAGTTTGGAGCTTGATGGGTTAAAATCAACCTTCTTCCCAATTTTTTTTCGTCATTTAAAAGAATTCTTATTCAGATGCTCTTTAAAACTTTCTGTTTACAATAGCGGCTCCCTATCACTTTCAAAACTTTTCAAAGTCTTTCAAAGTCTTTCAAAGTCTTTCAAAGTCACCCTCGAATGTCCAACCACGATGGCTAGCCATGATGGCTAAGAAGATGTAAAATATACTTTTGCTAAGCCATTTATTTAATTGTGGTTGTGCAATGCAATGTTATCTTCTTCCTCCTTTATTTCCTAAAATCAAAATCAAATCATCGATCGGCGGCTTTCTTTCTTCCGTTAGAATTTCTTAGATGTGTAGTGATTCACTGGATTGGGACACGCAGCGTGCGACGCTGTGCATACGGCTAGTAGAAGTTATTTACACGCACACGAAGAGAGAAATTATTATGAAAGATCAAATAACGATTCAGGGGGTAATGTTTAAAAATGATGTATTTTCTTTCGAGTTTACAGTATTTTTTTCTTTTATTGAAGGAAGACATTTGCAAAGATTTTAAAACAGATAAAATTTGATATTCTTCATTAAATCTTTGCTCGTTGAAAAGAATAGTCCATTCCTGGAAGCAATTTGCAGCAATTTTTGCCTTGCTTTAATTTTGGCTCGGCTGTATATAATGGTCAAACCAAAATTAAAGCAGCTCTAAATGAGACTCTGAAAGATGTTTTGATGGCATATTTAAGATAAAAAGTACCTTAAAATGAAATTGAAAAGAATAGTCAATTCCTGGAAGCAATTTGCAGCGATTTTTGCCTTGCTTTAATTTTGGCTCGCCTGTATATAATGGTCGAACCAAAATTAAAGCCAGCTCTAAATGAGACTCTGAAAGATGTCTTGATGGAATATTTAAGATAAAAAGTACATTAAAATGAAATTGAAAAGAATAATCAATTCCTGGAAGCAATTTGCAGTGATTTTTTGCCTGCTTCAATTTTGGTTCGGCTGTATAAAATGGTCGAACCAAAATTAAAGCAGCTCGAAATGAGACTCTGCAAGATGTTTTGATGGAAAATTTAATAGAAAAGGTACTTTAAAATGAAATTGAAAAGAATAATTAATTCCTGGAAGCCATTTGCAACGATTTTTTGCCTTGCTTTAATTTTGGTTCAGCTGTATGTGAGTGCCGAACCAAAATTAAAGCAGCCCTAAATGAGTACCCGCAAGAAAATTTTGGTTTAGGTATATATTACAGTCGAGACAAATTCGAAGCAGATCGCAGCCCGGCTCTGGAAAATGGCTTTTCAAGAAAACATTTGAATATGAGGGGGGTTGGAGGATATAACATTTTTTAGAAATTTACCCTCCAGACAGCAGGTCTGACCCCCCGGATAAGCATCAGTTAACCCCCTGTACATTTAAAATAACCCTCAAACCGATCCGAATTACCCCCACTGGAAGAGCCCAATCTAGCATGCAATACATACCGTGCATGGAACGTTTTAGTATTGCTGGAGAATAATTTGGTAATTTGTAATTGAAAATGCTCTAAAACTGTAGAATTCTTAGGTTCAGTTGCCAAATTCCACTTTGCAAAAAATTGAAATTGTATGTGCTTTAATTTTGGTTTGTATGTAAGGTCAAGGACCCTAAACCAATATTAAAGCAGGTCGAATTTGACCATTTTAGCTTAGATTAATTGCCACGACGCATTGAAATAAGGATATTGATGCCAATATGCGAGAAAAACTTTGTAAAAAGTTGAAATTGTAAGTGGCTTTAATTTTGGTTTGTAAGATCAGGGACCCCAAACCAAAATTAAAGCAGGTCGAATTTGACAATTTTACCCTTAATTAATTGTCACAACGCATTAAAGTGTTGATATTGATGCCATCATGCAATTTCAACTTTGTGAAAAATTGAAATTGTGAGTGCTTTAATTTTAGTTTGTAAGGTCAGGGACCCTAAACTAAAATTAAAGCAGGTCGAATTTGACCATTTTAGCCTAGATTTAATTGTCAAATTGAAATTGTAAGTGTTTTCATTTTCATCTTTACTCTCAAGTCAGCTCACTAAATTGACTTTTTCGTTGAGTTGGATGATAAGAGACGAAAAATGAGGAACTTATATTCAGTATTAGAGAGCACTCGTTTATTAGTCACTTTTGAGAAAATAAAAAAGGGACAGCCGGGTCTTTTTTCGAAATTCTTATAAAAAAAAAGAGAATTCTGCCTCAAATAAAAACACTCACTTGTTGAATAATAGAAGAACTTTAAAAAACGAGACACCTTTTTAACATTAGCCAATTGCTTCTATTTGTGAAAGTCTTTAATATAAAAAGCTAGTATATGCAAACAATTATTTGCTGAATAGAAGCAGAGACACTTTTTTACTTGCTTCTATTTAATTTACTTATTTTGCCTTTTATCGATTAAATAAATAAAATGATCTTGTACAAAAAAGCACCGCCTAGATTCCAAAGTTATTGTGCTATTGATCTTTACTTTCATTGGTATTGATAAACTAAATTCAAAAAGTAAATAGACCATGAAGTTTTCAAGCAAAACCCCCTGGTTTGTGACTTGATCTTTATGCTGCCTCAAGACGCACCAAAAATAATATGTTACCTCGACAACCAAAACTATAAAAATCTTAAAGTAAAGGTAATCTGACTTTGTTTGTCACCCTTTCAATTTCGTCTACAGATAGAACGGGTGACAAAAACAAAGAAGTCTTGAAAGGCGAAAGGCTCATTCACAGCTTTTTTCAAGGTTTAAGGTGTATGTGCTTTTAAGCGCTGCGTATTGTTTAACGGTTTTCTTTTTCCTTCTTTCTTTTCTATTGGGTTGGTGTAATTTAAGATGCACGATCTAACGATTTACGATTCGCGATGCGCGATCCATGCATAAAATATGCTGATTATTCCTAATAATTATCATAAAACTTGAATCATATAACATAATTCTAAAACAATGGCATAATCTTTTCTCACTTTTGTTTACCACAGTAAATTTATCCAAAAAGAAATAAGTAAGAGCAATGGAACTACGAATAATTACGACCGTAAAATTATGAAAAAAATTACATAATCTTACAATAGAAAGAAAGTGAAAGTAATAAACAATGCACAAGAAAAATTTTTGCTCTCAGTTTTAACAATCATTAATCGAATATATAGAAATTTCTATCTTAAAGCAAATATAAGAATATATTGTAGAACAATATGTTTTGCGGACCGTAATGTACGAAGCAAAAAACGGGTGCTCCATTATGAAAAAGAATTTTCTTCCGGTAAACAATTCCCCTAGATTGATTCAAATTATGAAAAAGAGAGAGAGTTCAGAAGGTGAATGCACGTGGCTTTCACTTTCTTTTAATCTATGAAAACGCACTAAAAGCTTTTTTAAATATAATTTGTATAATCTTACATAAATGATGTTTTTAAAAATAATTGAGCTCCAGCGAATGAAAGTTTGTAAATGGCCTAAATATTTTATCATGATTAGCATAATTACGCATGAATTAACATATTTTATGCACGGATCGCGAATCGTGCATCGTAAATCGTTAGATCGTGCATCTTAAATTACACCAACCCTTTTCTATTGACTACGATAATTTTAATGCAATGACAGATTTATAAAAAAATAACATGGATTTAAGCAAAGGAAAAATGAGAATCATCTCTGTTGGGCCAACAGGTGTTGGCAAATCAACAATTGGAAACAAGCTTCTTGGCCTATCGCCTAATGACTTTCGATACTTGAAAGCAGAAGCATCATCGATGAGTTGTACTCAAGTTCCTGTGACAGTTCAAAAAGGGAATGTTATGTATACTGATGTACCTGGGTTGCCAGATACTAATCCAGATAAAACAAAGATCTTTTATGATGTTATCATAGAAGAAGCTAAAAAACCACTCACTGCTATTTTCTTTGTTTTTGCGGTCGATATGAGAATGGATAAAGCAACGAAAGATCGGATTAGGAATTGTTCATTGCTTTTCAATGAAATCAATAGATGCTCTGCTGCTAAGATCCTGATTCTAAACGACATAAGATCTTGGAGCAATCCAAATTGCTTAGATGAGAAAAGTGAGGAATACAAGACAGAAAAAGCCATATATGACCAAGTTCGTCTTGACGCACAAAAACACTACGAACAAGATATTAAGAATACAACGGGAATCGAGTTTTATTGCACCAAAGTCATCAATGGTATTAACAAAAAGATAAATCCAGATAATAACATGAATGTAGTCTTGCATTACCTGGAATTGACACTTCAGAGTTTCCCTTGTGAAGCATCACCACATTTACGTAATTTTAAAATGTTGGAAAAAGTTGTGACAAACGCGAGGGAAAATTGTGACTTTGAGCAACAGTTAATTGACGATCAAGAGAAAATTATTAAAAGTTTAGAAAAGTCAATTTCCGCTTTAAAAGTTACGGAAGGAGTTTCTGTAGGCGCAGTTGCTGTAGCAGCTGTTGTTACAGCTTTTTTTACTACTGGTGTTTCATTAGTTATTGCAGGTGTCGCTGCTGGTGTTGCAAAATTGACTATAGTAGCGTCGACGAAAATAGCAATTGCTTTGAAGGAAAAAGAGTTGAAAAGTGTGAAAGAAAAATTGAACAAGGACAACCTGAAAAAATATATTTCTGAATATAAAGAACAATGTAAATTATTTGAAGATTTAAAAGCAGCTCTTAATGAACGATAATATAATTTCACTACATACACAGGATAATAAAGTTCGAGTATTGACAACGCACGACAATGAGTCAAATACAACTTTAAATTATGTTTTTGTAATTTTTTTCAAAAAAGAACGAGGATTGATTACAAAAGGATTTATTCAATGTTTTGAAAAAAATACAAACTTTTTTTTATGAGAATAATGTACTTTGGATGAGGGTCAAGTAAGTGCCAAAATTGAGGGTGAAATATTCTTAACGTTTTCTTACTTTTTCAGACTTGACTTTTTTTACAAACATGAGAAATGATAAATTTGAGAGTTTTGGACTTCTGAGTGAACTTTTGGGTTAAAATTACATTTCTTCCTCAAAGCTTCAATGTATTTCTTACAAAGGAAAAAGTTTTTGTATATTAACCGAATACAAAATGACTGTATTCTTATCAAATTCTGTGAAACTCACCCTAAAGGGTATTCTTACGGTATTCTTACGATTTGGCCAATCTTCACCCTGATATTTTTATAAAAGATATTCTTATAAAAAAGCGTGTTACCAACCTGGTTACTTTTGAAGAATTCCGAAAGCATCCAGCGAGGTTCTTTTTTCAAACATCTGCTCCCAGGCATAGCCTTCCTGGAAAATGTCATCTGCTTTCCCTTGCTTTTGTGATAGATATCGGTTTTTCCCCAGAAAGTTCAATCTGTTTCCAATACAATATCATCTTTTTGGAAGAAGATATCTGTTTCCCAATGTATTATTGTTATTATGTCATCTCCTAGAAATATATCTGATGACGTCATCAGCTGGAGCGGGGAAACAGATAGCTTTAAGGAAAAGGTCTTTCCTAGAAAATCGGATCTACTTCCCAATTTATCAAAAAAAAAACTCTCTCAGATATTTCGGGGAAATGGGCTCGTTGGCTGCTTCTGGAATACGTTAGTACAAGATCTTTACTGTTTATCTTATTAATCAAATAACTTTTATGTAATATTTTATGCATTATTTGAACTGTATATTTGAATTTAAAACATGTTTGACCTTTCGCTACAATTGTTTTATCATGAACACATTAACGACTGGACATCTATCTTTTATTATCTCTTTGAAGCGAGCTTCGTTGCCGCCATATTTCAAAATTGGTATGAAAAATCCGACAATATTCCATCATAATTTTATTTCTTTGAATTATCTAGGTAAAAAGATTGATAGAGCTTGAACATTACTCCTAATGTACAAAAAAGTTATTTTCGAATTTTTTTACAAGTTTGTGATATATTTTATCAACATTTTCAACTCTGAAATGCAGAATTTCAATTACGTGTATACTTTTGAATCGCTTTTGTCATTCCAATATTTTTTTTATGACTTGAAAGAAATAGCTTGCCAAGGTTGAGAGCCTGTTTAATAAGAATATCGAAATTAAAATGTGACACTCTCTAAAATTATTGGACACTTTTAAGTCAAAATTTGGAAATATTAGTCGGAGTATTGACAAGCTGACGATGATTTTGCCTATGTTATCTTTGTTATGATATAGATAAAAGGCTTGAGAAGAGTAGAACAACAGAGACTTTTGTCAAAGTTTTGACGTTGTTAGCAAGGTATTCCCAAGTGGTATATCATCAAAATCTATTGTTTACTTTTAATGAGGCGGCAACGAAGCTAGCTGTGTTATCTTCAAAAAGACAAAGGAGATGGATGTCCAGTCGTTTGTATGTTTGTACTCTTTTTTGAGTCTGTTAAATATGCGTCAATTTAGCAATTTAGCTAAAATTTGGAAAATAATAAGGCATAATCAATTAAGTATGAACTCGCAAGAAAATAACACACTGAGAATTAAACAAGAAAATTAAATATTGATAAAACTATGTGTCATTGAGTCTATAAATAAATTTTTACGAAGTGTTTTTGATAAATATGATAAATGATAAAGAAATAAAATCACTTCTGTCTCATAGAAAATGCTAAAAAATTTGGATTAGAAATCAGAAAAAATGAAATGAACCGCCGTTGTTGTTGTCTTTTTTTCTGAATAATTTTCTGCAGAATATTCGCCTTTCACGTGCCGGGGGGCAATAAAAATCACGTCAAAATTTACAAAAAATTTAAGGTAGTAATACTGTAAGGCACGTCAAAAATTTAGGGCGCATTGATAATAAGGCACGTAAGAGGGCGCGTCAAAATTCAGGCGCGTAAGACGCGTAGGCGTGTAGGGCGCGTGGGCGCGTAAGGCGCGTCATTTAGCAGACTTTTTTTTTTTACGAAAGCAAGTTTTTTTTCTTTTCCAATCTTTATACACATGTCCTATTTCTTTATAAAATAGAATATAAAATATCGTTAGCAACATTCATAGTTTAGCTTTGATTAAAATTTAACCAGCGTCAACAGACTACAAAAATCATATTGTGCACGTCTCTATTATTTTACATTTCAAAGAATTGAAAATTACGAGCATATATACTCATCTAAAGCTTAAGCAGCTATAACAGTCTTTCATGGCAATCTCAAGATCACTGAATTTGAGCCCGGTATCCCTGCAGATGGTGTCAGGGAATGTCAGGGAATGCCGTTTTCTTGATCTTTGAGGAATCACACTATTTTTCGAAAAACAGGAACTTTTTTTTGAAAGGCACGAACTTTTTTTCAAAGGCACGAACTTTTGTTTCAAAGGGCACGAACTTTTTTTCGAAAGGCACGAACCTTTTTTCAAAAGGCACGAACTTTAGAAAAATTGCCAGCTACAAAAAGGAAAGTTCTTTGTTTTACTTGAAAAAGCCAAAAGTTAGTCTATTTTGACCCTTTTTAGGGTTTTTAAAGGTCAATATTAAACCCCGGGTAATTAGCCCCCCCCCATTTATTCAATTTGAAAAAAAAAATCTCCAACCCCTTCCACCCGTTTATTTTGACCCCCTTTCCCGTTTATTCGGCACCTGAAAGTATACATCTACTTTTTTTTCAATTCTTCTGTGAAATAATTGTTTCCGCCTTCTTCCAAATTCTCTTCTTTGACTCTAAAGTATGCAACTCTAATTATCCATTCATAAATATATTTCGAATTCTCTACTTTAATTGGTCACTATTAAAAAAAACTAGCCGTATGCGCAGCGTCGCACGCTGCGTGTCACAATCCAGTGAATCACTACACATCTAAAAAATTCTAATGGAAGAAAAATAGCCGCCGATTGATGATTAGATTTTGATTTTAGGAAATAAAGGAGAAAAAGAAAACATTGCATTGCAATTTTTAACCACAATTAAATAATTGGCTTAGCAAAAGTATATTTCAAATCTTCTTAGCCATCGTGGCTGGCCAGCGTGGTTGGACATTCAAGGGTGACTTTGAAAGACTTTGAAAAGTTTTGAAAGTGATATGGAACCGCTATTGTAAACAGAAAGTTTTATAGAGCATCTCAATAAGAATTCTTTAAAATGAAAAAAAAAATTGGGAAGAAGGTTGATTTTAACCCATCAAGCTCCAAACATTGGTGAATAGAAAATAGTATCTTGGGGTCTCAAAGTTAGTCTAGTGGTAGGGAATCTGCTTAAGGTGCAAAAAGATGATGGTTCAACGCCATGAAGAGAAGGCTTTGTAAAGCTTTGTTCCGGGGGGGGTACTTAGGCAAAAATGGATGATGGGTATGTACGGACGGTAAGGGTCGGTTTTTTCACCTTTCAAAGTCTCTCTAAGGGTCGGAAAAATCAGAAAATTTTAAATTAGTCTCTCTAAGGGTCGGAAAATTCAGGATTTTCAGGAAATTTTTTTATTTTTAGAGAAAAAATTATAATAAAGTCTCTCTAAGAGTATGACTTTTTTCAGGAATCGAAAAAAAAAATGCGAAAAGTCTATCTAACCTTTTCAACAAAAATCAGTCTCTCTAAGGGTCGGTTTTCGGAGGTTCCGTTCGCACATACCCCTCATTCGCCAACCCTAGTACCCCTCCCGGGGCTTTGTTAGATTTTCGAAAACCTTTTACAAAACTTTGTAAACACACACGTTTAAGCGTATTAATATATAGATAGTTAAGAAACAAAGACAAATATAATATATAAACCGTAAATGACAAATTTAGACGGTCATAATAAGATATACTAAGATAAATCACAAAAATGTATTTAACTGATTCTTCAGTGATATTCTGTACGTTTTACATTCGATAAGTCTTTCGTTAAGTCTATGAACCATTCAATCTTTTCAACAATTTCAAGACTTATTGCGTTGCTGGTTCAAAAGCATGCACACTCTTAAAAAAGACCAGAGTTCAAACCAGGACAAAGTAGATTATAACGATGTTTTGAAAAGTTTTGAAAGTGATAGGGAGCCGCTATTGTAAACAGAAAGTGTTAAAGAGCATCTGAATAAGAATTCTTTAAAATGACAAAAAAAAATTTGGAAGAAGGTTGATTTTAACCCATCATGCTGCAAACTTGGTGAATAGAAAATAGTGTCTTGGTGTCTCAAAGTTAGTCTAGTGGTAGGAGATCTGCATTGGGTGCGAAAAGATGATGATTCAACGCCACGAAAAGGAGATTTTGTAAAGATTTGTTATATTTTCGAAAAGTTTTTTACAAAACGTTGTAAACACACACGTTTTAGCGGAATATATATATAGACTAGCCGTATGCGCAGCGTCGCACGCTGCATGCCCCAATCCAGTGAATCACTACACATCTAAAAAACTAGCCGTATGCGCAGCGTCGCACGCTGCGTGTCCCAATCCAGTGAATCACTACACATCTAAAAAATTCTAACGGCAGAAAGATAGCCGCTGATCGATGATTTGATTTTGATTTTAGGAAATAAAGGAGGAAGAAGATAACATTGCATTGCAATTTTTAACCACAATTAAATAAATGGCTTAGCAAAAGTATATTTTACATCTTCTTAGCCATCGTGGCTAGCCATCGTGGTTGGACATTCGAGAGTGACTTTGAAAGACTTTGAAAGACTTTGAAAGACTTTGAAAGACTTTGAAAGACTTTGAAAGACTTTGAAAGACTTTGAAAGACTTTGAAAGACTTTGAAAGACTTTGAAAGACTTTGAAAGACTTTGAAAGACTTTGAAAGACTTTGAAAGACTTTGAAAGACTTTGAAAAGTTTTGAAAGTGATAGGGAGCCGCTATTGTAAACAAAAAGTTTTAAAGAGCATCTGAATATGAATTCTTTAAAATGACGAAAAAAAATTGGGAAAAAGGTTGATTTTAACCCATCAAACTCCAAACTTGGTGAATATAAAATAGTATCTTGGGAGTTAGTCTAGTGGTAGGAAATCTGCTTAAGGTGCAAACAGATGATGGTTCAACGCCATGAAGAGGAGGCTTTGTAGAGCTTTGTTAGATTTTCGAAAACTTTTTACAAAACATTGTAAACACACACATTTAAGCGTATTAATATATAGATATAAAATAGTATCTTGGGGTCTCAAAGTTAGTCTAGTGGTAGGAAATCTGCTTAAGGTGCAAAGAGATGAGGGTTCAACGCCATAAAGAGGAGGCTTTGTAGAGCTTTGTTAGATTTTCGAAAACTTTTTACAAAACATTGTAAACACACACATTTAAGCGTATTAATATATAGATATAAAATAGTATCTTGGGGTCTCAAAGTTAGTCTAGTGGTAGGAAATCTGCTTAAGGTGCAAAGAAATGATGGTTCAACGCCATAAAGAGGAGCCTTTGTAAAGCTTTGTTAGATTTTCGAAAACTTTTTACAAAACATTGTAAACACACACATTTAAGCGTATTAATTGGCCCAGCGCTAGCGAGTGGGCCTTTAAAGAGAGTGTCACTATTTTTTTTCCGTGTTTCCTTCTGTCTGTCCGTTTTGGTAGAAACGGCGCTTAATACCAGTAACACACTTTTTGCCATCTGGAGAGGAAAAAGCTTGCGAAAGTCGGGTACTGGCTAAAAAAGACATATTTTCTGATTCCGCGCTCCTTCAACAATAAACGTTTTCAAAACAAAACAGATACAAGATGGCGGTTGAAGCGAGGAGATTGATTTCATGTGTTGATTCATACTTTCTTGAACATTTTCTTTGCTTTAGTGGTCAAGAGACTTTCAAACCAAAGAAACTTTGTAGTGATTTTTCTTTGTAAACTGTTTCAACATTCTGTCATATGTTATAGTTTTCATAAAGCTTTCTGAGTGAAAATTCTATACCTTAAAAAATCACTTTCACTTTTAGTTTCTTGTTTTCAAAAAGACTTGATTCTGGAATTTGCTGATGAACACTAAAATGGAGTTCATGTGTAAATTATAACAAGATTGGAACTTTTTCAATGATACTACATGTGAAAATGGTTATTTCTAGATCTGTCTCGTTTAACGAATTGGTGGCTTGATTTTTCAAACTCAACACGGAATTATTTCAAATACCAATTAAATGGAATATGGCAATGGAGACTAAAATGCAGCTCATGTGTAAATTTGAACAAGATTGGAACTTTTTCCATGATTGCTACGTGTGAAAATGGTTATATATTTCTAGATCTGTCTCGTTTTAACGAATTGGTGGCTTGATTTTTCAAACTCGACACTGAATTATTTCAAATACCGATTAAATGGATATGGCAATGGAGACTAAAATGCAGCTCATGTGTAAATTTGAACAAGATTGGAACTTTTTCCATGATGCTACGTGTGAAAATGGTTATATATTTCTAGATCTGTCTCGTTTAACGAATTGGTGGCTTGATTTTTCAAACTCGACACTGAATTATTTCAAATACCGATTAAATGGAATATGGCAATGGAGACTAAAATGCAGCTCATGTGTAAATTTGAACAAGATTGGAACTTTTTCCATGATGCTACGTGTGAAAATGGTTATATATTTCTAGATCTGTCTCGTTCAACGAATTGGTGGCTTGATTTTTCAAACTCGACACAGAATTATTTCAAATACCGATTAAAATGGAATATGGCAATGGAGACTAAACTGCAGCTCATGTGTAAATTTGAACAAGATTGGAAACTTTTTCCATGATGCTACGTGTGAAATGGTTGTTTCTGGATCTGTTGTGTTTTATGAATTGGCGGCTTGATTTTTCAAACTCGACACAGAATTATTATAAATACTAATTTTAAATGGAATATGGACATGGTAAATGTAGACTAAAATGCAGCTCATGTGTAAATTTGAACAAGATTAGAACTTTTTTCATGCAATGATGTTGTTTCTTATGGAAGTTGAATTTAATGATATTTTGAATTTGATTGTTTACCTTCGGGTAGAAAGTTTGGAGCTTTCAACATTCAATTTATTTTTGATTGAATACATTATGTTTCGTTTATTTTTTCATCCCTGTTCTAAGAAANGCTTCGTGGTTCAAAAGAATGCACATTCTTCAAAAAGACCAAAGAACAAACCGGGACAAAACATTATATAAAAGTTTTAAATAGTTTTGAAAGTGATAGGGAGCCGCTATTGTAAACAGAAAGTTTTAAAGAGCATCTGAATAAGAATTCTTTAAATTGACAAAAAGAAATTGGGAAGAAAGTTGTTTTTAACCCATCAAGCTTCAAACTTGGTAAATAGAAAATAGTATCTTGGGGTCTCAAAGTTAGTCTAGTGGTAGGAAATCTGCTTAAGGTGTAAAAAGATGATGGTTCAACACCATGAAGAGGAGACTGTGTAGAGCTTTGTTAGATTTTCGAAAACTTTTTACAAATCGTTGTAAACACACACGTTTAAGTGTATCAATATGTAGATCAGAGAGACAATTTCAAAGTGAAAGTTTGAAAAACACTTTTGCTATATCGTTGAATGAAGTAACTAATTTTACGCAAACCACAGTTGGCTTCCTGGTTCAAAAGAATGCACATTCTTCAAAAAGACCAAAGATCTAACCGGGACAAAATATTATATAAAAAAGTTTTAAAAAGTTTTGAAAGTGATAGGGAGCTGCTAATGTAAACAGAAAGTTTTAAAGAGCATCTGAATAAGAATTCTTTAAATTGACAAAAAAAAATTGGAAAGAAGGTTGATTTTAATCTATCAAGCTTCAATCTTGGTCTATAGAAAATAGTGTCTTTGGGTCTCAAAGTTAGTCTATTTGTAGGAAATCTGCTTAAGGTGTAAAAAGATGATGGTTAAACGCCATGAAGAGGAGACTTTGTTGAGCTTTGTTAGATTTTCGAAAACTTTTTACAAATCGTTGTAAACACACACGTTTAAGCGTATTAATATATAGAAGATCAGAGAGAGAATTTTAAAGTGAAAGTTTGAAAGACACTCTTGCTATATCCTTGAATGAAGTAACTAATTTTGCGCAAGCCACAGTTGGCTTCCTGGTTCAAAAGAATGCACATTCTTCAAAAAGACCAAAGATCAAACCGGGACAAAATATTATATAAAAAATTTTAAAAGTTTTGAAAGTGATAGGAGCCGCTATTGTAAACAGAAAGTTTTAAAGAGCATCTGAATAAGAATTCTTTAAATTGACAAAAAAAATTTGGGAAGAAGGTTGATTTTAATCTATCAAGCTTCAATCTTGGTGAATAGAAAATAGTATCCTTGGGTCTCAAAGTTAGTCTATTGTAGGAAATCTGTTTAAGGTGTAAAAAGATGATGGTTCAATGCCATGAAGAGGAGACTTTGTAGAGCTTTGTTAGATTTTCGAAAACTTTTTACAAATCGTTGTAAACACACACGTTTAAGTGTATTAATATATAGATCAGAGAGACAATTTCAAAGTGAAAGTTTGAAAGATACTCTTGCTATATCCTTGAATGAAGTAACTAATTTTAACCAAGCCACAGTTGGCTTCCTGGTTTAAAAGAATGCACATTCTTCAAAAAGACCAAATATCAAACCGGGACAAAATATTATATAAAAAATTTATAAAAAGTTTTGAAAGTGATAGGGAGCCGCTATTGTAAACAGAAAGTTTTAAAGAGCATCTGAATAAGATTTCTTTAAAATGACAAAAAAAATTAGGAAGAAGGTTGATTTTAACCCATCAAGCTCAACATTGTGAATAGAAAATAGTATTTTGGGGTCTCAAAGTTAGTCTAGTGGTAGGAAATCTGCGTAAGGTGCAAAAAGATGATGGTTCAACGCCATGAAGAGGAGGCTTTGTAGAGCTTTGTTAGATTTTTGAAAACTTTTTACAAAACGTTGTAAACACACACGTTTAAGCGTATTAATATATAGATTAGGAAGAAGGTTGATTTTAACCCATCAAGCTCCAACATTGGTGAATAGAAAATAGTATTTTGGGGTCTCAAAGTTAGTCTAGTGGTAGGAAATCTGCGTAAGGTGCAAAAAGATGATGGTTCAACGCCATGAAGAGGAGGCTTTGTAGAGCTTTGTTAGATTTTTGAAAACTTTTACAAAACGTTGTAAACCAACACACGTTTAAGCGTATTAATATATAGATTAGAGAGAACATTTCAAAGTGAAAGTTTGAAAGACACTCTGGCTATATCCTTGAATGAAGTAACTAATTTTACGCAAGCCACAGTTTGGTTACTGGTTCAAAAGAATGCACGTTCTTCAAAAAGACCAAAGTTCAAACCGGGACAAAATATTATATAAAAATGTTTTAAAAATTTTTGAAAGTGATAGGGAGCCGCTATTGTAAACAAAAAGTTTTAAAGAGCATCTGAATATGAATTCTTTAAAATGACGAAAAAAAATTGGGAAGAAGGTTGGTTTTAACCCATCAAACTCCAAACTTGGTGAATAGAAAATAGTATCTTGGGGTCTCAAAGTTAGTCTAGTGGTAGGAAATCTGCTTAAGGTGCAAAGAGATGATGGTCAACGCCATGAAGGAGGCTTTGTAGAGCTTTGTTAGATTTTCCAAAACTTTTTACAAAACGTTGTAAACACACACATTTAGGCGTATTAATATATAATTGGGAAGAAGGTTGATTTTAACCCATCAAACTCCAAACTTGGTGAATAGAAAATAGTATCTTGGGTCTCAAAGTTAGTCTAGTGGTAGGAAATCTGCTTACGCTGCAAAGAGGTGATGGTTTCAACACCATGAAGAGGACGCTTTGGGTAGAGCTTTGTTAGATTTTCGAAAACTTTTTACAAAACGTTGTAAACACACACGTTTAAGCGTATTAATATATAGATTCGAGAGACAATTTCAAAGTGAAAGTTTGAAAGACACTCTTGCTATATCCTTGAATGAAGTAACTAATTTTACGCAAGCCACAGTTGGGATACTGGTTCAAAAGAATGCACGTTCTTCAAAAAGACCAAAGTTCAAACCGGGACATAATATTATATAAAAATGTTTTAAAAAGTTTTGAAAGTGATAGGGAGCCGCTATTGTAAACAGAAAGTTTTAAAGAGCAGCTAAATAAGAATTCTTTTAAAATGACGAAAAAAAATTGGGAAGAAGGTTGATTTTAACCCATCAAACTCCAAACTTGGTGAATAGAAAATAGTATCTTGGGGTCTCAAAGTTAGTCTAGTGGTAGGAAATTTGCTTTACGTGCGTAAAGAAAGATGATGGTTCAACGCCATAAAGAGGAGGCTTTGTAGAGCTTTGTTAGATTTTCGAAAACTTTTTACAAAACATTGTAAACACACACGTTTAAGCGTATTAATATATAGATTAGAGAGACAATTTCAAAGTGAAAGTTTGAAAGACACTCTTGTTATATCCTTGAATGAAGTAACTAATTTTACGCAAGGCACAGTTGGGTTACTGGTTCAAAAGAATGCACGTTCTTCAAAAAGACCAAAGTTCAAACCGGGACAAAATATTATATAAAAATGTTTTTAAAAAAATTGAAAGTGATAGGGAGCCGCTATTGTAAACAGAAAGTTTTAAAGAGCAGCTAAATAAGAATTCTTTTAAAATGACGAAAAAAAATTTGGAAGAGGGTTGATTTTAACCCATCAAACTCCAAACATTTAAGCGTATTAATATATAGATTAGAGAGACAATTTCAAAGTGAAAGTTTGAAAGACACTCTTGCTATATCCTTGAATGAAGTAACTAATTTTACGCAAGCCACAGTTGGGTTACTGGTTCAAAAGAATGCACGTTCTTCAAAAAGACCAAAATTCAAACCGGGACAAAATATTATATAAAAATGTTTTAAAAATTTTTGAAAGTGATAGGGAGCCGCTATTGTAAACAAAAAGTTTTAAAGAGCATCTGAATATGAATTCTTTAAAATGACGAAAAAAAATTGGGAAGAAGGTTGATTTTAACCCATCAAACTCCAAACTTGGTGAATAGAAAATAGTATCTTGGGGTCTCAAAGTTAGTCTAGTGGTAGGAAATCTGCTTTAGGTGCAAAAAGAAAGATGATGGTTCAACGCCATAAAGAGGAGATTTTGTAATGATTTGTTATATTTTCGAAAAGTTTTTTACAAAACGTTGTAAACACACACGTTTTAGCGTATTAATATATAGATTGGAGAGAACAATTCAAAGTGAAAGTTTAAAAGACCCTATTGCCATACCCATGAATGAAATAACTAATTTTACGCATGTCACAGTTGTCTTGCTGATTCAAAAGAATGCACATTATTCAAAAAGACCAGCGTTCAAACCAGGACAAAGTAGATTATAACGATGTTTTGAAAAGTTTTGAAAGTGATAGGGAGCCGCTATTGTAAACAGAAAGTTTTAAAGATCATCTGAATAAGAATTCTTTAAAATGACAAAAAAAATTAGGAAGAAGGTTGATTTTAACCCATCAAGCTCCAACATTGGTGAATAGAAAATAGTATTTTGGGGTCTCAAAGTTAGTCTAGTGGTAGGAAATCTGCTTAAGGTGCAAAAAGATGATGATTCAACGCCACGAAAAGGAGATTTTGTAAAGATTTGTTATATTTTCGAAAAGTTTTTTACAAAACGTTGTAAACACACACGTTTTAGTGTATTAATATATAGAAGTTTTAAAGAGCATCTGAATAAGAATTCTTTAAATTGACAAAAAAAATTAGGGAAAAAGGTTGATTTTAATCTATCAAGCTTCAATCTTGGTGAATAGAAAATAGTATCCTTGGGTCTCAAAGTTAGTCTATTTGTAGGAAATCTGTTTAAGGTGTAAAAAGATGATGGTTCAATGCCATAAAGAGAAGACTTTGTAGAGCTTTGTTCGATTTTCGAAAACTTTTTACAAATCGTTGTAAACACACACGTTTAAGTGTATTAATATATAGACCAGAGAGACAATTTCAAAGTGAAAGTTTGAAAGACAATTTTGCTATATCCTTGAATGAAGTAACTAATTTTACGCAAGCCACAGTTGGCTTCGTGGTTCAAAAGAATGCACATTCTTCAAAAAGACCAAAGAACAAACCGGGACAAAACATTATATAAAAGTTTTAAATAGTTTTGAAAGTGATAGGGTTCTTTAAATTGACAAAAAGAAATTGGGAAGAAAGTTGTTTTTAACCCATCAAGCTTCAAACTTGGTAAATAGAAAATAGTATCTTGGGGTCTCAAAGTTAGTCTAGTGGTAGGAAATCTGCTCATGGTGTAAAAAGATGATGGTTCAACACCATGAAGAGGAGACTGTGTAGAGCTTTGTTAGATTTTCGAAAACTTTTTACAAATCGTTGTAAACACACACGTTTAAGTGTATCAATATGTAGATCAGAGAGACAATTTCAAAGTGAAAGTTTGAAAAACACTTTTGCTATATCGTTGAATGAAGTAACTAATTTTACGCAAACCACAGTTGGCTTCCTGGTTCAAAAGAATGCACATTCTTCAAAAAGACCAAAGATCTAACCGGGACAAAATATTATATAAAAAAGTTTTAAAAAGTTTTGAAAGTGATAGGGAGCTGCTAATGTAAACAGAAAGTTTTAAAGAGCATCTGAATAAGAATTCTTTAAATTGACAAAAAAAAATTGGAAAGAAGGTTGATTTTAATCTATCAAGCTTCAATCTTGGTCTATAGAAAATAGTGTCTTTGGGTCTCAAAGTTAGTCTATTTGTAGGAAATCTGCTTAAGGTGTAAAAAGATGATGGTTAAACGCCATGAAGAGGAGACTTTGTTGAGCTTTGTTAGATTTTCGAAAACTTTTTACAAATCGTTGTAAACACACACGTTTAAGCGTATTAATATATAGAAGATCAGAGAGAGAATTTTAAAGTGAAAGTTTGAAAGACACTCTTGCTATATCCTTGAATGAAGTAACTAATTTTGCGCAAGCCACAGTTGGCTTCCTGGTTCAAAAGAATGCACATTCTTCAAAAAGACCAAAGATCAAACCGGGACAAAATATTATATAAAAAATTTTTAAAAAGTTTTGAAAGTGATAGGGAGCCGCTATTGTAAACAGAAAGTTTTAAAGAGCATCTGAATAAGAATTCTTTAAATTGACAAAAAAAATTTGGGAAGAAGGTTGATTTTAATCTATCAAGCTTCAATCTTGGTGAATAGAAAATAGTATCTTTGGGTCTCAAAGTTAGTCTATTGTAGGAAATCTGTTTAAGGTGTAAAAAGATGATGGTTCAATGCCATGAAGAGGAGACTTTGTATAGTGAGGTCTGTTAGCACAAAAATACTTCAGATGGTGATTAAAGCATGAAATTTGGCACAGATGATCCTTAGAGGGTCTAAAACTTAATTTTAAACAGTAACACCAACATTTGCCACCTGGCCACCTGCCAGATGACGTCATCAGGTGGCTTAGCAAAAATTTATTTTTTTGAAAATATTTAAAATCTGATGGTATCAGCGGAAAGAGCATGAAATTCTGATGAAAATCGAGGTATAAAACATGCCTTCAAAATCTTCCTTTCAAAAGTTATGAAGGTTTAAAGTTTTGTGATGACGTCATCATAAGCCTTTCCAGGCAAAACCTAAAATCCCGTAATAACGGAACTTGTTGACCAAATTTAGTGTTTTATACATGAATCCATGTCAAAATTTGAAGTTCTATCTGATGATTGGGTCTAAACAACATAGGAAGGCTTAAAACATCCCAAAAAAAAATAGTTGGTTGTGCACTGTGCTCCTGAAGGTAGAACGCAGCGTTGATTTGCCATGTAAAGCTCAAAATCTAAGTTTTAGTATTCTGAAGGATTTAAAGCTTTTAATTCAATTTGAACATCGGAATCGGAAAAAGCAATGAATTTTGATATGAATTGATGTATAAAACATGAAATTTGGTCAATTTGTACCAAAATTACGAGGTTTTTAAGTTTTGCCTGGAAAGGCTTATGATGACGTCATCAAAAAACTTTCAACCTCCATAACTTTTGATAGGAAGATTTCCAAGGCATGTTTTATACCTCAATTTTTATCAGCATTTCATGCTCTTTCCGCTGGAACCATCAGATTTTTAATATTTTCAAAAAAATAATTTTTGGCCCAGCCACCTGATGACGTCATCTAGCAGGTGGCCAGGTGGCAAAATTTGGTGTTACTGTTTAAAATTAAGTTTTAGACCTTCTAAGGATCATCTGTGCCAAATTTCATGCTTTAATCACCATCTGAAGTATTCTGACGTTTTTATGTGCTAACAGACCTCACTAGTAGAGCTTTGTTAGATTTTCGAAAACTTTTTACAAATCGTTGTAAACACACACGTTTAAGTGTATTAATATATAGATCAGAGAGACAATTTCAAAGTGAAAGTTTGAAAGATACTCTTGCTATATCCTTGAATGAAGTAACTAATTTTACGCAAGCCACAGTTGGCTTCCTGGTTTAAAAGAATGCACATTCTTCAAAAAGACCAAATATCAAACCGGGACAAAATATTATATAAAAAATTTATAAAAAGTTTTGAAAGTGATAGGGAGCCGCTATTGTAAACAGAAAGTTTTAAAGAGCATCTGAATAAGAATTCTTTAAAATGACAAAAAAAATTAGGAAGAAGGTTGATTTTAACCCATCAAGCTCCAACATTGGTGAATAGAAAATAGTATTTTGGGGTCTCAAAGTTAGTCTAGTGGTAGGAAATCTGCGTAAGGTGCAAAAAGATGATGGTTCAACGCCATGAAGAGGAGGCTTTGTAGAGCTTTGTTAGATTTTTGAAAACTTTTTACAAAACGTTGTAAACACACACGTTTAAGCGTATTAATATATAGATTAGAGAGAACATTTCAAAGTGAAAGTTTGAAAGACACTCTGGCTATATCCTTGAATGAAGTAACTAATTTTACGCAAGCCACAGTTGGGTTACTGGTTCAAAAGAATGCACGTTCTTCAAAAAGACCAAAGTTCAAACCGGGACAAAATATTATATAAAAATGTTATAAAAATTTTTGAAAGTGATAGGGAGCCGCTATTGTAAACAAAAAGTTTTAAAGAGCATCTGAATATGAATTCTTTAAAATGACGAAAAAAAATTGGGAAGAAGGTTGATTTTAACCCATCAAACTCCAAACTTGGTGAATAGAAAATAGTATCTTGGGGTCTCAAAGTTAGTCTAGTGGTAGGAAATCTGCTTAAGGTGCAAAGAGATGATGGTTCAACGCCATGAAGAGGAGGCTTTGTAGAGCTTTGTTAGATTTTCCAAAACTTTTTACAAAACGTTGTAAACACACACATTTAGGCGTATTAATATATAAATTGGGAAGAAGGTTGATTTTAACCCATCAAACTCCAAACTTGGTGAATAGAAAATAGTATCTTGGGGTCTCAAAGTTAGTCTAGTGGTAGGAAATCTGCTTACGCTGCAAAGAGGTGATGGTTCAACACCATGAAGAGGAGGCTTTGTAGAGCTTTGTTAGATTTTCGAAAACTTTTTACAAAACGTTGTAAACACACATGTTTAAGCGTATTAATATATAGATTCCAGAGACAATTTCAAAGTGAAAGTTTGAAAGACACTCTTGCTATATCCTTGAATGAAGTAACTAATTTTACGCAAGCCACAGTTGGGATACTGGTTCAAAAGAATGCACGTTCTTCAAAAAGACCAAAGTTCAAACCGGGACATAATATTATATAAAAATGTTTTAAAAAGTTTTGAAAGTGATAGGGAGCCGCTATTGTAAACAGAAAGTTTTAAAGAGCAGCTAAATAAGAATTCTTTTAAAATGACGAAAAAAAATTGGGAAGAGGGTTGATTTTAACCCATCAAACTCCAAACTTGGTGAATAGAAAATAGTATCTTGGGGTCTCAAAGTTAGTCTAGTGGTAGGAAATCTGCGTAAGGTGCAAAAAGATGATGGTTCAACGCCATGAAGAGGAGGCTTTGTAGAGCTTTGTTAGATTTTTGAAAACTTTTTACAAAACGTTGTAAACACACACGTTTAAGCGTATTAATATATAGACTAGCCGTATGCGCAGCGTCGCACGCTGCGTGTCCCAATCCAGTGAATCACTACACATCTAAAAAATTCTAACGGCAGAAAGATAGCCGCTGATCGATGATTTGATTTTGATTGAGCAAAAGTATATTTTACATCTTCTTAGCCATCGTGGCTAGCCATCGTGGTTGGACATTCGAGAGTGACTTTGAAAGACTTTGAAAGACTTTGAAAGACTTTGAAAGACTTTGAAAGACTTTGAAAGACTTTGAAAGACTTTGAAAGACTTTGGAAGACTTTGGAAGACTTTGGAAGACTTTGAAAGACTTTGAAAGACTTTGAAAGACTTTGAAAGACTTTGAAAGACTTTGAAAGACTTTGAAAGACTTTGAAAGACTTTGAAAAGTTTTGAAAGTGATAGGGAGCCGCTATTGTAAACAAAAAGATTTTTTACATTCGATGACAACTCCACACTTGCATTGGATCGTCTTAAGGACTTTCTTAAGTTATACTTTTTGTCTTCATATACTTGCTCTCGTTACACTTTTTCTTCTTAGTTTTTTGTTGTTTTTTTCTCTCCTCTTGATGATTGAAACTTATTTGAGTTTGTTATTTTATTTTTAAACTTTGTTTTTAAAGCATTTTTACGAAAAATTTCTTGTCACTTTGTATTTAAGACCTTAATTATTCAGGAGGGCCCCCTGTTCAATCTTGTAACTATATCGTGCGGCCATCTCCTTGGTTTAGCTTTTTTATCTATGAGTGTGGTCGCTCGTCTCGCTTATTTAGACAAATATATAATTTAATTAATCACTTACTTACTTACTCAGTTATATACAGAGTCTTGTGGCGTGCACTTGTAATCTGGCTACTTTGAAGGTACAATCCGTGCCATAATATATTTGCACTTTTGACTAATTTACCATTTTTCGAAAATTGAAGTTCAAGCGAGAATGTCAATTTCAGGCCTTCAACTTGATTTCATCGATTATTTCGATCTAGGAGGGATTTATTGGTTTCTAGGCTATATTTCAAGCCCTACTGAACCTTTTTTGAACTTTTGGATCCTCACATCCTAAAGTCCGAAGTCTTAAATCTAGCGTTAAAATTCAGAGTTAAAACTCTACCTTTCGAACCTACTTTAGAGCACTTACAAATCGATTGTGGTTTCAAAACACCCCGGTGAATTTCCCTTTTGTGCCAATTATTTTGTGACTGATTGTAGAACAGAAAACATACGGATGTTTACTGATATCTATCTTCAAGGTACTACTACTGCTACTGCCATTGCCATTTCCACTGCTACTGCTACTGATGAAAACAGGATGAAATAATCCTTTTACAAACTACCCGTTCTAAAGTTTCTTCTGCTCCTATTGGATTCTTTTCTGACGCGCGTCTTCTTCTTGATAGTGGCGCCAAAAGATCTTGCATTTCTGAAAGTTCATGACAGAATTCCAATCTTAAGACAATTCACCAAGAAAGAATTCTTATCAAACTCTTTGAAAAGTCTGAAAAGTTTGTGAAAACTCTTGACATTGTTTAGTTTTTCGTCCAAGTTGATTCTGAAAGGTCCCTTTGTCTTGAATTGATTTGTTTTTTCTCATCTTTGCGATCCTTTAAACAATCAGAACATCTCTTCTGCTCTTCGAAAACTTACATCCTTAAAGTCTTTGAAACTTGCTGTCTCTAATCCTTCTTGCTCTGAAGTGACTATTGATATCTTGATTGTAGTGGATTACTATCATATTGTTTTTCACGTGGGAAGTTTTCAGACCGTCTGGTGGGCACGCAGTGAACGAAACCTATTTTAGATGGGTACTTTGTGGGAAGATTTCTCAAGAGCTTCCTGATTCTTCTTCTTCTAAAATTCTATCTCTTGTCACGAGGTGCTCTATTGTAAATAGAACGTTTTAAAGAGCATCTGAATAAGCATTCTTCGAAAGCAAAAATTATAATTTGGAAGAAGGTTAATTTTAATCCATCCAGCTCCAATGTTTTTGTATAGAAAATAGTATCTTGGCTTTTCAGAGTAAGTCTAGTGATGCAAAAAGGCGATGGTTAAGCGCCGTGAAAAGGAGGCGTTGTAGAGCTTTGTTAGATTTTTGAAAACTTTTTACATAACGTTGTAAACACACACGTTTTAGCGTATTAATATATAGACTACTATTATAATTTACATTAATATTGACATGTATTACAGTAACCCTATTCTTTTTTAGCACCCCAATACGAACGAACTTTTTAACCAATGAATTTCATTTCGTAGCTTTAATCGACAAGAGCATCCAACGACGGATATTTTTTAAATGTATGTACAATTTTTCCAGGAGAGAGAATTCTAGAGAGATAATCCAGGAACATTTTACTCAGCGAACAGACATGAAAATCTAGGAGAATGTAAATTTTATCAAAAGGACAGGCACCAATTTCATTGAAATATATGTTCGGAAAATCCAGGAACGTTTGAAAAAAGAACACATCAAATTTTCCAGCAGAACTACTCTATTGTGTTAGCAAAATCCACGAGCAATCGTGAAAAAGAACACATATATTTTTCCAGTATGAACATTTTGGATAATTTTTTTCTAGGATCAATTTGTATAAAACACATGCATTTTTCCAGGAGCCCGAATTTCCCCATTGAACAGATATTTTTTTCCAGGAGCTAAAATTTTCTCATCCAACATATGTACTTTTCCAGGAACCAAAAGTCAAAATAACAGATGGTTTTTTCCAGCCCTGGGAACTCTTCCGAACAGTTATTTTGTGTTTTCTAGCCGTTGGTTGCTCTCAAATCGAATCTTTTGATTGGTTCTAAAAGAAATGCAATTGAAATGTTTTAACTTTCATGATAAAGGCCGTCCCTATTTCGTACATCTCCCTTAAGTTATGTCTATCTATGTTAGACAGTTTGAGCCTAAGTTTTATTTTGGATTGAAATTTCCTTTATTACAAAGTGCGTCAGGTGTTATCACAAAGTGTGTTAGCTTTTCGTATTACAAAGTGTGTTGATTGTTATTAAAAGGTGTGGTAGGTCAATCATTACAAAGTGTGTAAGTTTTTGTTAAAAGTACGTTAGGAATTACAAATTGGGGCAAGGTGTATTCCCGGGGGGGGGGGCAGTCAGGCAAATTGAACGACGGGTATGTGCGGTGGTTAAGGCTATGTTTTTCAAAATATCAGAAATGCACTGTAAGGGTGGACTTTTGATAAATCCACTGTAAGGGTGGAAATTTCAGCAAATCTGGGATAAATTGCAAATTTTTGCTCGAAAACGTTGATTTTTTTTGCTCTAAAAGAGTTTTTTTGAAAAAATGCAATGTAAGGGTATGAATTTCACCAATTTTTTTCTGCACTGTAAGGGTGCGATTCTAAAAGCCAATTTTTTCGCAGCACATACCGTCAGTTGGTAAACCCACTGCCCCCCCCCGGGTGTATTACAAAGTGTAGTGATATTACAAGTTTCGTTAGTACAACCTTACATGTATTATCAGAAGCCTAAAAAATACCCTTAAAAATGGGATCGATTAACCTGAGTGGAACTGCGTATGTTCTAAGAATTCATTGAATTTTTTTTACGTTTCTTTTTTGTTATTTGATTGGTATAGCTTTATCTAAGATTCTAAACAATTACCATGGCTCATTTAGTTCTCGCTGAATGGGAGCTGATGTAATGCAAATTTGTTGCCACTGTTTTATTTTGACACGCTGTAACACTCTTTTTTTTATTTCAGAAAATAAATACATAAACACTAAAAAACAAAGAAAATAAAATGTCCATTGGAGAAGATGAAATGCGGATCATGTCTGTTGGGCCATCAGGTGTTGGAAAGTCAACAATTGGAAACAAATTACTTGGTTTGAAGTCGAAAGATATTGATTACTTTAAAACTGGGGCTTCGTCTCATAGCTGCACACAAGAACCAAGAACAGTCAGGTCGGGAAAACTTACATACACCGATCTTCCTGGAATTCCAGATACCAATCCAAGAAATACAAAGGCTTTTTATGATTTGATCATTGATGAAGCGAAGAAACCTTTGACAGCTGTTTTCTTTGTCTTTGCTGTCGACATGCGAATGGACAAGCACTCAATAGATCGACTGAAACAATGTGGTTTGCTTTTTAGAGAGATCAATAAATGTTCTGCAGCTAAACTTTTAATTTTGAATGATTTCAACGCGTGGTCAAACCCTGAGGGCTTAGAAGAAGATGATGAAGAATATTTTGATGAAAAGGCAAAACATGACAAAGCACGAAATGAAGCTCATATAGATTTCGAGCAAGCCATTAAGAAAATTGTGCGAATCAACTTTAATTTTACAGTAGTATGCTATGGTCTTAACAAAAAGATCAACCAAGAGCATAACATGGATACGAGGCTCAGTTTTTTTAAATCAATGTTAAAAACCTTTCCATGTGAACCATCCCCTAGCCTTCTCAATTTTGAAAATTTAGAGAAAATAGTTCTTGAAGCAAAGGATAAGCAAGATTACGAGAAAATTTTCATTCAAGAGCAAGAAAATCATATCAAAAGTCTGGAGAAATCTATCAAAAATCTTAAGGTTACAAGAGTTAGAGCTATAGCTACTGGTTTGCCTTTAATGGTTGGAGGACTTGTCTTGGTACCGTTCACACTTGGTATTTCTGGTTATGGAGTTGTTGCTGCAGCATTTTCAGCTGCTGCAACTACTTTTATTTGTATACGAGAAATAAAATCAAAAGAGTTAGAGCTTGAGACAGCACGAGAAACAATCGATAAAGAGAAGTTGGAAGAAGCTGTACAAGAGTACAAATCAAAATGTGAATATTTCGAAGAATTGAAAAATGCTTTAAAAGAGTAAGTATTCATTTTCATTTATTAATTGAATTAGTATAAACAAAAGTGGAGTAATGATGCCTAGCTATCCCTATTCGTACTGACTTTTTCTGTACAGTTTGCGAACTAATCTAGTGAATTTGTAAATAAATTAACTGTTTTCATACAGACTTTTTCTGTGCAGTTTGCAAACTAATCTAACAAATTTGTAAACGAAAGTGAAAGAGAACGCCATGTATTCGCCGTAATTATTTTATTCCATATATGACTAGCTACCATTTATATTATATTTTCTCGCTAGTTCCACTTTTCTTGTAGTGATCACGTGAGCACGTTTTTAGCTCTCACTCTTTTCTTCTTGTATTAGAGGGACATGTTTAAACGTGTTTAAAAATTATATAAATTCTTATTGTATTATTTCTTTGTCCTAGTACCATCTTTGTCTGAGAAATGTTTGCCCGTGTAAGGGACACAAGAACCTAAAAAGAAGTGTTGCTTAGCTTAAGAAGAACATTCCTAATGTTCCTGTACTGTTCTGAATTTTAAAATCCATCTGATACCATGAACATATAAACGACTGGACATCCATCTTCTTTGTTTTTTTTAAGATAATACTGCTAGCTTCGTTGCCGCCTCGTTAAAAACATAAAATGAAACAATAAATTTTAATGATATACTTCTTGGGAATACCTTGCTAAAACGTCAAAACTTCGAAAAAGGTCTCTGTTGTTCTACTCTTCTCAAGTCTTTATTCTCAAGTCTTATATTATAACAAAGATAACAGAGGCTAAATCATCGTCAGCTTGCGGAAACTCTGATTAGTTTTCACTTAAAAGTATGGAATAATTTTAGAGAGTATGGGATTCAAATTACGATATTCTTATGACACAGGCTCTCGATTTTTGCGTACTATTTTTTCCAAGTCATAAAAAAATTTATTAGAGTGACAAAAGTGATTCAAAAGTGTACACGCAGTTGAAATTCCACATCCCAGCGTTGAAAAATGTAGATAAAATATATTTCAAACTTATCAAAAAATTTGAGAAACTGTTTTGTGAATTACGAGTAGTGTTCAAGCTCTATCAATCCTTTCAGCTAAGTAATTCAAATAAATAAAATTGTGACGGAATATTGTCGGATTTTTCACAACAAATTTGAAATACAGGTGGCAACGAAGCTCGCTTCAAAGACACAATAGAAGATATACGTCCAGTCGTTTGTATGTTCATGCTGATACCAGTTTACCGACCCGTGCTAACCTGCAAGAAATGATGAGGACGTATCTGAAAGTGTTATGGTGGAGTACCAATTTTTTTCGGTTGGGAGAGTACTTTATTTGTGACACCCCTGTCTCACATTACCCCAGTGAAACTTTTTTTCTCAGTAGGGATAAAATTTCCAATTGGAATCCCAATGGGGATAAAAATCCAGATGAGCCCTAAATATCATTATAGATTTGTAAATTACAATCAGTATCTCATTTATTTTATGGTTACGTTCAAGTCTTGATAGTCATCATTTAATTCTGGCACTGTATAATTATCTTCATTGAAATCCAGCCCCTCATAATCTAGATCTTCATTTTCTGCTGTGGAGTTGGAAAAATATGTCCAATATTTTACTCGGTACTGTGGTAATGATAGTTACCATTTAATTTTACAAACCAACAAAACTGATGGAAATACACCTTTCCCGAAATGTTTTCGACTTTTTTGTTACAGTGTTTCATTTTGGTAAAATAAAAACCTGCAACAAAATACAAAATGAATAAAAAAAGGATTATCTAAAAAGCTCTTCCGGTTTTTGAGTTATTTTGAATTAAACTTTTATTTTGAACAATAGAATTAAATGAAAACGAGGCCGGGCTGCTGTATCTTTCGATTTTCACCATGACATTTCACCATTGATAAATATAGCCATAAACAGTGATAAAAAGAGCTTTTGAGCCCAAATTTTCAGGATTAATTCTTCTCTATAATACAATCATAAACATAGAAATTTTGATGTGATTTGAAAACCTTTAAAGAATAACAACATCTCGGGAAAGGTGTATTCAACCCCTCATAATCAATATATCTTCTGTCGGTTGGGCTTCATCTTGTCTCTGAGTTATTTTATGGTTACATTCAAGTCTTGATAGTCATCATTTAATTCTGGCACTGTATAATTATCCTCATTGAAATCCAGCCCCTCATAATCTAGATCTTCATTTTCTGCTGTGGACTCGGAAAAATATGTCCAATATTGTACTCGATACTGTGTTAATTATAGTTACTATTTAATTTAACAAACCTTCGTCTTGTCTCTGAGTTATTTTATGGTTACATTCAAGTCTTGATAGTCATCATTAAATTCTGGCACTGTATAATTATCTTCATTGAAATCCAGCCCCTCATAATCTAGCTCTTCATCTTCTGCCGTATACGAATCATCTTGTAATCTCATTCCTCTATTTCCATACTGATAAGGGACCGCTTCGTCTAATATATCACCTCGACGTCTAGGTTTTTGTGGTGGTTGATTATCTTTGATATCCTCGTAAATATTACCATCGGGTGAAGAAAAATTTGTATCTTCTTTACCTAAAAGAGAATTTAGAATACATTTTCATTTTAAAATGGACCTTTTATCGTTCCAAAATTTTTCCCGAAAAGTCGCGTACTGGTTTTGAGTATACTATGGTGATACCATCATCTAAAAATCAAGGAGGCACCCACAGTGGCTTCACAACCGCTGTAAATATTTTTCAATGAGGCTTTAGTTTATTTGATTTTTTTTAAGTGGGGATAAAATTGGAAGATAATTTTCTTCCGGGGAAGATATTTTAGCCAATTTTTTCCGGTGGAAGGGGTGTCCCAGTAGGTCTGTGAGAAGATTATTAATAGACGATATCGGATTTAGATAAATGCAATGCTTTCTGGTTTCTAGGGACTCTGAAAGGAATTATAATATATTATAATTGATCTATTATAATTCCTTTGAGAGTCCCTAGAATAAACCAGAATGCATTGCATTTATCTAAATCCGATATCGTCTATTATCAAAGGAAATAGTGCAACAAAACAGTCTTGATTATCGAGGCCTTCCTTATCTAACAATCGTAGAGGCACCTACAGCGGTATTGCAAATCACGTCATCGCGCCAAAATATTTTCTCTCGTCACAATTATAAAGATCATATACATATTGTGAAAATGGCCATAATCATGACATTACGCCATGACTAAATTTTCACGCCTTCAAACACGAAAATACTTTAATCACGCAAACAGTTAGGAACTCGTTGCCACTCACACACTTGCACCACTTATTAATTCTACTGATACTTAGCGATGGTACAATTGTGAGTGGTACTAGAATCATAAAAAAAAGTTGTTGCGCATTAACCCAACTACCATATAACGTTTTCTCAACGTTCATCTAACGTTATATGGACGTTGTGGACATAAGATAAACGGTGAAAGAACGTTGCGTGCCAGCTTGGAAAGGGACGAGATGCAATTGTAAAAATGGTTTGAAACGAAAACATACAGTACCTTCCATTGAGGCAAACATAAGAGTTGGATCTTCATAAGAGTTCATTTGAATTTTAAAAGTTATCTTTCATCATAAACAAAGTAAATAGTACTATTTACTTTGTTTATGATGAAAGATAACTTTTAAAATTTAAATTGGCTCTGATTTCATTGAGCACTCTGCAGCATCAATCACAAACAAATCTAAGAGTTCATTTGATGCAAATCATTTCCCTGTTTGTTACCCAAAGGCATAGGTTTCCCAATGTTCGATGACGTAATTGTTGCTGTTTTTACTTCTTGTTCGTTGCTCTCTTTATCTATAAAAATATACACAATAATCAAAGTTGCTCTTTTAAAACCAAAAACTTAATTGGTTTCAAATCACAGTCTTTAATCTAACTGAAATTTTCCTTCGAATGATATACAATAGAGGTTTTCATAAATTACGTCACGAACATCACTTGCCTCGTTCTTCGTGATAAACGGTCTTGGTGATAAACTTTCAGTAGATTTTATTAAAATTACTTCCTAATCTCATGTCTCAAGAGACATAATTCCTATGGTAATTGTTTGAATGCGAGGCAAGTGATGTTCGTGACGTAACTTTTCATAAAGGGCTATTTGAAGGTATTTGATGAAGTGAAACATAAGAGTTGGCTCTTCCTAAGAGTTCATTTGATGCAAATCATTTCCTTGTTTGTTACCCAAAGGCCAGAAGAGTCTCTGCTGAAAGTCAAACAAACAAGATTCCAAGGTCAAATTACCCTAACAGCTCGGCCCTCAACAGCTCACTTCAGAAAACCTTCAGAAAACCTAAACACCCCCTTCTCACAGATCCACTGGGACCCCTTCCCACTGGAAAAATTGGCCAAAATATTGTCCCCGGTGAAAAATTATACTCTAATTTTTTCCCCACCGAAAATAATCAAACAAACCAATCCTCACTGCAAAATATTACGCTATTTTTCCCATCCCATTTGGCCCAATTTTCTGACTTGAAAACAAAAGAATATGAATCAAAAAATATGGGAAAATAAATCCCAATCAAGCATCAGTTCGTTATTTTTAACCCCACTGGTCGAAGAAAATCCAACCGGGTCTTTGAGAAGGGGGTGTTTCACTCCAAAAATCTTGAATAACATACCCTTAATGACCATACCCCCACGGTAAGTCACATACCTAGAGTGGCCCTGGCACACAACGTTGTTTCAATGTTCATCTAACGTTCACAACGTCCATATAACGTTAGTTGAACGTTCAAACAACGTTGTGTGCCATCTGGGGGTATTGTACATACCTTTTTCATTTCTCTTTCTCCGACGACACAGGATAAAAACAATGAGGACCAGGACTAGAACAGCCAAAGAGATAATTGATAGTGCTATTATAATACCCATTCCCAGAGTTTCTTCATTTTCTTTGATTTGTTTGCCACCTGTTGATGGCAAAGCTGGTATCTTTGTTGTGGTCTTTTTTTCATTTGTTGGTTGAGTGATCGTTGGTATCGTTGTATTAACGTCTGGTGTTGTTGTTGATGATGTTGATCGTGTTTTTGCGGTAGGTGTAGAATATGTTTGAGTAGAACTTGTTGTAGATAGTAGCAAAGGATTTGTTGGGTTAGTTTCTATTTGGGAATTCGTTGTAATCTGTGTTGTTTTTGCTGTGGACAATGTTTGGTGAGTAGCTGTTACTTTAGTCGTTGTTGATGTTTCTTTACTTTCTGTGGTCGGTAATTTGGTAGGTGTTGTGGTCTTAGGTAGTCTTGTGGATATTGATTCAGTGGCAGTTGTTGTCGCCTCAACTGTCGTCGTTGCTGGCTTTATGGTTGGTGTTGTTGTCGCCATTGTTGTTGCTAATGTAGTGCGTGTAGCAGGTTTGGTTGTTGTTTCTTTAGCTTTGGTAGTAGAGGATACAGTTGTGGTTGTAGATATCAAGGGGGCTGTTGTTGTTGTTTTTGTTGTTGTTGTTTTTGTTGTTGTTGTTGTTGTTGTTGTAGCTATAGAGGCCGTGGTCATTGGGACATCACTCGTGGTGGTAGTGGGAACAGCAGTCGGTGGTGTTGTTATTGTAGTTGTTGATTTTGTGAAAATACTTTCGAAATTGAAAGGATCTGAGAAGATAGAAAGATCAACAGAAGAACATAATCACCACTTAAAGCTTCACCAAGCCTTTAAACAGGTTACAATAGGATTTGCCAATTTCGTACCTAAATCCCTCCAATTGATATCTGACTGGAGACACTTCACTTGATAAACCCTTTTCCCTTACTGTCCTATATGATATGTCAACCTATATGTAAGTAAGTTTGCGAGCGCAGTCGAGGGCGACCTTTTCGTATAGCTGTCTACCCGAAGGATTAGCGGATTGCTTCTTTGTCTTTTCTATTGTAAACTGTTGATAATAGAAATCCATCTCTGTCCCCTTGAGTGTTCTGTTTTTATAAGAAAAATGAAGCAGACAAAGTATTCATGCAGTACGTTTGCACATATTTTGCTATGATGTTCCCGCTTTTCATCAAAATAATATTTATAGAAGATACCCCAAAAGCTTCCTTGTAAATGAAATCTATTTTTATCAGCGTGTGTTATGAATTTGAGAAGCTTTCATGATTTCTCTTTAAAAATTTCGGATGTAAATATTTTGACAAATATTGTTTCAATTGACTTGAAATTTTTTCCATAATCAGACTTGCTATCTGAAAATATCAGTTAGAAAGTGAGGCACCCCGCGGTGTAGCGCAGTATTTCAAATGAAAAAGTACTATTTATAATCTTAGAGAAGAAGCTTTTTATAACTTTACAATGAAAACATAATTTTCATTTTTTTTAATTGTCATTCACCAATGTTTTACAGATAATTAAAAGTTTTTAATCGTGAACGATAAATGCAGCAGCAGAATCATTGGCTAAGAGCAAATCCAAATTTCACGAGTTTGTAATTAAAAAAGTTAAATTTCATATCAAATTTTAATGTCAGGGACAGAGATAGAACAGGGCTTTTTTAAATGTGCGTTATCCAGCTCCGCTATAACATATCCCTGCGTGTAAGCTCTATAAGAAACACAAAAAAGTTAACTAAGGGACTGGGTTTGAGTTTGATGATTTGTAGTTTTCAATAAGTCAAATAGACCTTTTCATAAATTATGTCACGAACATCACTTGCCTCGTTTTGAAATCATTGCCATGCTGGTTAACTCCCAGCATATTTTATTGCAACTACATTATATTCAAAAAAAAAAATCATTTAATATCTCAAGGGGTGTATGATCACCATGGTAATTGTTTGAATACGAGGTAAGTGATGTTCGTGACGTAATTTATGAAAATGTCAAATTGTTTCAAATCAAGTAAGAATTTTGGTGTTGTCTTACATGTTATTGTGCCAGTGACTTTGAAGACGATGTGTTTTCCTGTGTTTAACACTGCAATAACAAGCTGTCCTGCCCAGTTTGCTGGCAATCCTGTGACAATCTGAATATTAAACAAACTACAGTTATGTCTCCGTTTGTCAAACACGCACGGGGAACTCTGTGGAATAAGGGAATGAATGATGGAAGGAAGTTATGGAGATGGTTTGTAATGCATTGTTGCACCAGAAAACTCCCCTGTCTCGCAGCCCTGGTGGAATTTCTTCCCGCAATGCGGATGATAATTTCTATTGATGTCCAAATGGGGATACCTTATCGGGGAAAATTTGGTCGGGGAAAATCTTCGTCGGGGAAAAATATTCGTCGCTTGCTGGTAGTTGGTAAACGCATTAAGGCCGGGGAAAATTTTCGTCTGGGAAAAATATTCGTCATTTGGCCAAAATTTCGTCACTTTTCTCCGACGAATTTTTCCCCGATAATGTAGTAATTGCTTCCAGATCGAAAAAATCCAGTGCGCATAGTTTTGGAGTGAAATTTCTTCTCATTGAATTTCAAATAGGGATGAAAACAAAGTCAATTTCTCAGTGGGGCTGAAATTTTAGGGTATTATCGCCACCACGGAAGAAATTTTGGCTAAATTTTCCAGAGGCGCTTGGGCTCTAGCAGGTCTGTGGCACAGGGGTGTACATTGGTTTATAAGGCGTTGTTAATTGAAGGACCAAAAAACTTTTTAGAGTTAAAGAGGTGTGGGTTACTGTAATATCAGATTCAACTACCTCGATTTATTCATATCAAAATATTTGAATGGCATTAAAAAAATTAACACTACTTGTTCATAATTTATTTCGTTTAACCCTTTAAGTGCCAGTGACGAGTATATTGGTCATGGGCTAGTAGGAGGGAGAAGCCCTCCTGTAATGCCCAGTTTGAGTTAGAAATCGTCATTTTTGGTCTAACTCGTTGGCATTAGATTGGGCTTCATGAAGCCTCTATAAGGGTTTTTTTCACAAAATCGAGCCTAAGAAGAACGAAGAGTCAAGAAAGTAAGAATATTTTTCGAAAGTCTTAGAGAATTGTTTTGAAAATCGAAGAAATTTGTGAAATGTCTCTCTAAGGGTTACTTTTTAAGTAATTTTGTCTCTCTAAGAGTCACCTTTTTCGGAAAAAGTCAATGTCTCTAAGGGTCGGTTTTAGGAAGTCACGTATCCGCTTATACCCCTTATCCGCCAACCCTAGTACCCCCTCCACGGGCCTGTAAATTAGAATTTCAACATCTTCATACCATATAACCGGAGTCCACTTCAAAATATTTTATTGCAGATTCAGAATAATCGTTTTCATAAATTCCTCTTTCTGTTCCTCTTTTCAAATTCCAGAACCAAATTTTCTTGATATTTGCATCCCCAATACGAACATCTAGGTGTAAGTGAGAAATTCTTTCGAATTCGGCACTAAAAAAGAAAATAAATATCACCGATTATTATCACCGAGGGGTTCGGTGGCTTCTAGGCTATATTCCAAGCCTTATTGGAGCAAATTTGAGCTTTGAAATCCTGAGATCATAAGATCCTAAGTTTTAAGTCTCATATCAAAACTCAGAGCTAAAACTTTACTTTCCAACTGTAGTTTAAGGCGCTTAAAAATCATTTTTGGTGTTTAGAATTTCACAGTAAAATCCCCTTTGTCTCAAATAATTTGTGCATGATTGTAAATCTTCTTAGTTCCAAAAGTGCTGGATGAAATCTCAAATCTGTCCTCGCCATTGAGAAATAAATATGTGTAGTTTTTTGGAGCTTAAAGTTTCGTGCGTTTGAACGAGAACCATCAGCCAAAAGTAAACGTTAAAATACAAAATTTAATGAGTTCTATCGGTTATATACAGTGATATCATCTTAATCCATCGACTATTACAGCGGTCATGAAGCCTTGCAACCCTGGTTTTTTTGTCTTCATTTGTAATAAAATATTTCTAAAGCTTGCTTTTCAAAAGAAATATACGGTAATCAAGAATTCCAAATCAAAATTATGAAAAAAAACATTGGGTTTTTCCAGAAAAAAACTCTATCCATCCCTCTGTGGTTGGAAATGCTGTAACCCCATGGAAAATTTCAGGTTTAAACCCCACTGGAATTTTAAATTTTAGTAGGATTTAAAAAGCTACCCCCGCATGGAATTTCAGCTTATTTTTGACAGATTTTTGCATCTCCCTATGGAATTCCGCCACATATCAAACCTTACCCTCTTGAAATGGTAATGGACCTCCTCAACAAAGGGTATACGTTTTTTTTCTGGAAAAGTCCATTATTATTTTTAAAAACTAATCAGCTTCACTGCAGAGGCATATATATTCAACTATTTGGTGCAATCCTTTTAAGTATACCAAATTAGTGAAAAAATGAAAAGGATAAGGGGAAAAAGACATTAACAGAGACACGACGGCAGATACGGTGGCCGCCATACCAGATTTTACAAAACATCCCGAAATTCTCTTTGTCAGTAAAGTCGTTTAAATTTCCTCATCCGCCGCACCAGATGTAGCTTCCCCTGTGCCTAATTAAGGTAAAAAATACACTCACGATATTGCCCGTTTCCATAGCATCGTGCTTGTTTATTTTCAGGACTAGAATATGTTCCACGGTAATAACAGGAACACATATCGCCTTCATTGCATTGATAATCCCATGGGTTCTTAGATCCTAAGAAATGACAAGTAAAGAAGTTTAACCATAGAACATCAAAAAAATTTTATCGCTTTTATATGTTTTTGATTTTTTTTAGTTTCATGGCTAAAAGTGTTGTTAACATGTTCTTACTTTAATCATTTTGTGAGTATTTTGGTCAATTTTCTCAAAAAGTTAAGTGTCTTTTGAGTCTGGAAAGCCCCTAAAATACCGTTAACACTACAGCTAAGCTTTCTCTGAAAATTGAGCTGTGGAGACAAACTGTAAAATGTTTATCGCGCATGTTCCATTTCATCATTAATATCCAAAGAATCGAAGATGGAGAGCACATATCCTCATGTAGTTTGTACAGGCGCCGAGGCAGCGGTAGGGCCGGTCGGCTTTTTTTCAGTGTAAAGAATTTTTTTTGAAGTAAAAAATTAATTTTTCAAATGTTTTGAAAACTCAGTTAGAAAAAAAAATTGAACTATGACGAACACAAAGAAACATTAGACTCACTATCCTTGATTGATATTGCCAATGAGTTTGTTAGAATTCAACCTGAGCGACTATGTAAATATTTTCGGCAAATTTACAGAAAACGATTTGTAAACTTCTTTTTATTTCAGATATTTCATCCATCTTGACTAATCATTGTATGAATATATTTTATACATTATCATATAAGGCTCTACAAAACACAGTCTAACATTCATAAGTTTGCTGACTAAATTTCTCTTTTGGAACAAATTTTATGGATTTGTGAAGATATCTTCTTCAAGAAAAGGGGCTGTTTAAGCCAATCTAGAGGAGTGAAATTCGCAAAATTTTCCACCCCGTCGGCGCCAACCATGGTGGCCTCCTTAGCCTCCTTAGACACTATATTATGTTGCCCGACCACTTAAAATGTCAAGCCACGGCGCCTGTTGTATAATTTTCTATTTCCAGTTGTTTAAAACTCTTCTGAGACTTATGAAAGAAATTTTGATACGAAAATGTTCGAAATCATTTTGAGTATTCCACTTTTGGATAAGATTCTAAAAAAAGAAAAGGGATATTAAGGCTTAGGGACACGAGAAGTTTTTTTTCGCGCTGGTGCAAAGCAATATGCTCTATCCCACCAACCTGAAACGCTTCCTCGTGTCTTGTCGTGTTTTTTCTTTCTACCATTAAAAGTGAAATCGACTACACTTTGATAACATTTGTGTGTCTCTTACTTTTGTTCTTGGGATAATGGAGCAAATTGATTCGAATCAATTTTTATCCTTTTGCATTGCATCAACACGAAAGAAAGTTTTCGTGTCCCCAAGCCTTTACAGTAATTACGAACGTGAATTAAAGGTTTTGTTTTTTAATAAAATTGATATTGTTTGCTTACGCATCAATTTTAATTCACAAGCTTTTGCACATTGGATTGACACGGATGTGAAGCAAGATTTGTCAGATAGAGGAAAAGAAAAACATTTTTTGCTTATATCAGCATAACATTACAATAGGATGACACTGTTCCGATATGAAACATGTGTCTGATATGAAACGGGAACACTTATGTAAAAATAAAAGCTTTTATTTACCTAACGTGAATCGGTCGTTGAGATCGTCATAATTCCGGTCAACTGTAATTGTAGCAGCGTGGCATAAAGTCAACACAAGGAGAAGATAAAATAGTTGAATTTTGGAAGCTAGCAATTCATCAGCCATTGTAGAGAATCACGTTTCATTTTATTGAAAACTTATCATCAAAAGAAATATCGTCGTTCACATGAGTAAATTTTAAATCTCAAAATTAGTACCTTACAAAATTTTAAAGTTTTACTGTGGTGGTAATCTTTGAGATTGAGATTGCCCTTTTTTCATGTAGAGGAATAGTTAATGTTTTCATATGACAAAAAGGTCAATCTCAAAGGCAGCACAGAATTGAAAGATTTCCAATTTTCCAAGACACTTATTTTGAGTTTGAACCTTTAGTCATATGGACGACGATATATTGATTAACTAACGCTTTTATCATAACTCCCCTGTGTCACAGACCAACTGTGACCCCAGCCCAAGTTCCCGGTTGAGAAAATACGCTGAAATTTCAACTCCACTGGGAAATTGAAATCCCCACTTGAAATTCAAGGGAAAAGAATGGATTCCAAAGATTTGGAATCATCCCCGTCCACTAAGAACAAAACTTTGTGACACATGGGTTTCAATTCCCAATTTCACTGGAAAAAAAACCGCTCAAAAAATAGTCACGGTGGAAAAAGCTACAATGAAGTTTCTTTCAATGTGGAAACACAGCCAATGAGGAAAAACCTCAAATTTTGGCCATCATATGAAATATTTCAAGCAATCAAGATAATATGATATTCTCCACCCATCGTAGACATCTAAATTTTCTAAAGCTGTTCCTCCAACATTTGGGAAATATGATATTTCCAAAATTTGGAAATATTTTGAAAATATGATGTTTCAATCCTGGAAATTTCATAAAATAATATTTCCTAAACTTTGAAATATAGAAAAAGTCATATTTTCAAATTTACAAATGTATATGGAAATATCATATTTTGAAGATATTTCCAGAATTGGAAATTACTTATTTCGCCCAGTGCACTATACCATATCCCAAATTATTATTATTATTATTATGATGTATACAAGCTCACAGGCCCGAGGTGGACCTCTACGAACCGATTTCTAATTACAATATTAATATGTCAAGTATCTTAGTTGGTGTTTTTCCCACGCTTTGTTTAGGCTTTCTTTAAACAATTTGATTGAGGTCGACTCGGTGACAAATCGCGGTAGTGCATTCCATGTTGGGATCGATCTATAGTAGAAAGATTTCGTCTGAGCCCCACGAAAACCATCATCAGCAAAGTTTGGAACAAATTCATGATCATGGAATCTGGTTGGACGGGATTTTTTAACAAACTTGTTCCGAGTTGTCTGTGGGTCGTAAAAATGAATATGCTTATATATTTGCACCATATCACTGAAAAGCCTTCTGAACTCAAGAGATGGAAGCTTGAGTCTTTTTAAACGTTCTTCGTAGTGGAGATTACGATATTGAGGAATCAGTCTTGTCGCCCGTCTTTGAACACCTTCAATCAAGTTTATACTACGACGTAATTTTGGCTGCCATACTGATTGTGCATATTCCAAGTGAGGTCTGACAAAGGTGGTGTACAGAGTACAAAGTGCCGAAGGACTCAAGTCGTTAAAACTTCTTTTGATAACTCCAAGGATTGAATTTGCTTTGTTAACCTGTTTGGATATATGCTCCTCGAAAGTTAGTTCCGAATCGATCAAGATGCCGAGGTCTTTTTCTTCAAAAACATGTTCAAGTTCATTACCTCCAAGCTGGTATCTGTGTGCATGCTTGATGTTGGCGAATTTACCTATTGTTAAGACATGACATTTATCGGGATGGAACGTGAGTAACCAATCCTGAGACCACTTTTCCATTTCATCGATATCTCTTTGTACAACGATAGAGTCTTCTACCGAATCTATAGTCTTCACTATTTTCGTGTCATCAGCAAAGAGAAATGCATCCGAAACTACTTTGTCTGGCAAATCATTGATGTAAATGACAAATAGCAGAGGTCCAAGTACACTTCCTTGAGGAATCCCACTTACGACAGGGTTAGTTGTTGATTTGGCTGAGTTGACTTTGACCAGCTGCTTGCGATCTGACAAAAACGATGTTATCCAGTTTAGTAGACTTCCACCTACCCCGTAACATTCCAGTTTTTTCTTTAACCTCCTGTGAGGGACGGTGTCAAACGCTTTTGCAAAATCAAAATAGATGCAATCGACAACTTTGCCTTCTGCCATCGTTTCACAACATTGGTCAATGTAGTAAAGAAGTTGAGTGACTGTTGATCGCTTACCAATAAAACCGTACTGTTTTTCAGATAAAAGATTTTCTTCCACAAGATGATCCATAATTGCTTTTCGTAGCACTGACTCCATCATTTTGCATACTATAGATGTTAAACTGACTGGACGGTAGTTTATGGCTAGGTTGTGAGCACCCTTGTTCTTGTAGATTGGCGTGACATGCGCCATCTTCCAGTCCTCAGGTAATACGCTATCTTCTAATGTTTTGTTCATGATTATCTTCAGCGGTTCTGCAACGAAGTCAACTAGTTCCTTCAGCATCAACGGATGAATCTCATCTGGTCCAAATGATTTGCTGGGGTCAAGCTGCTTGATCTGTCTTGTTATTGTTTCTAGAGAAATTTCAGGGATATCGATTATCGTATCTGTTCTTTTATCAAATGAAGGTAATTGTCCGTTTGGCTCATTCGTAAATACACCACAAAATTGCTTTTGTAGGATATTTGCCTTTTCTATGTCTTCATGCTTCAATGATTCTTTGTTGTCCTCCGACTCCAGAAGAGATGCAACTCGGCTTGTCGACTTCAATTGATTTCTTACATGCGACCAAAATCGCTTCGGGTTGTTCTTTGCCGATCTGCTAATTTCTCGTTCATGGTTTCTACGCGTGCGTCTCATTATACTGTTGACTCGGTTTCGCGCCGAAACATATTTTGCTCTATTGAACTCCTTGTCAGCATCCGAAGAATTAATCCACTTCCTATGTAGGCGATCTTTTATCCTGATTTCATTTCGAATATCTTCCCCTATCGGAATATTTCCTTTTTTCTTCCAGAAGGAATTTCCAACTTCTTTTAGCGGGACGAATCGGCTCTTTAGATCGTTTAGATCAGTTTTGAACTGTTCCCAGAGCTCACATACTGTCTTTCCGTTTGATGTCGCGATAAAGTCTTGCGTCCAATTAGCCGCTCGAAGAAAGCGTCGCATTTCCTGGAAGTTAGCTGAATTGTAGGAATACTTTTGGCAACTTGGCTTCTGCTCAGCACAACACTTGAAGTCAAAGACAAGTACACTGTGGTCACCTTTTCCAAGTGGACTAAGATATTTGAGATTGTTGACTTGGTTATATTCACTGGTTAGAATGAGGTCTACTAGAGACGGATCGTCTGTTCCTCTACATCTCGTCGGCTCTTTGACGTATTGGTAAAGAAATGAATCTCGTAGTGCATCCAAGAATTTTTCTTCTTTACTGTCCTCAATATGGGGGGTTGTCCAGTTTTCCCAATTTATTGTTGGTAGATTAAAATCTCCAACTATACATTTGTGTGAATATCTCTTGTCTTGACTCAATGACTTCAACAGGCTGTTCAACATAGAATTGTTTTCGTGCGAGTTAGCTTGCTTCGTAGGGCTTCTGTATATACACGCAAATACAAGTTTGTCTTTCTTTGCTAGACGAATCTCGATAATACAGGTTTCTTCGAATTCAACAGGACTTTCGATGTCAGCAACTAGATGGTCTATTGATGAGTGTGCCAATATAACGATTCCTCGACCTTTGTTGTTATTGGTATTAGTGGAGTTAACAACTTTGTAGTCTTTCATTTCGTATTCGTGGATTTGCCATTTTTCACCATGTTTGGGTTTTACTTCACAAATTGCGATTAGGTGCGGTTTCTCGAGTTGATTTATCTTATTTAATATTCCTTTCTTTGCTTTCGTAAATTGATCGGCATTTGTTGATAGGATTCTTATTTCAGGTATAGTTCTTGGGGTAGGGTTTGCTTTATTGCTAGTTGATGCTTGTTTATAGCGGTTTGTTTCTATTGTTGTTTTTTGATTTTCAGCTTCTTTACAGCGAAACCGTTTTTTGTATCACCTCTGACTCGATAAATTTCAGTTTGAGATTTTTCCTCAGAGTTTAGCTTCTTTGCATCGTTCGATAATTCCTTATATACTTTCCGTTGTGCGGGTGTTAGGTCCTCTGTAATACTGATACCTTTGTAGTTTTCTAATCCCTTTAAACTTGTTAAATTTCCGATAACGGTCCATTTTTCTTGTTCATTTTTGAGTGATAACAACAAGGGTCGCTTTTTATTTCCATCTGCTACGCCTAATCTTCTGACACGCTGAATGTTAGCTCGGGCATGGGTATCCTTGATAAAATCTGATGCCCAACTTTTGTCATTTTCTTCATCTTTCTCTGGTAAACCATGAACGATGACATTTGGTGCACGTCTTCTCTTGTCTGCCTCTTCTGCTCCCTCTTCACGCCAGGCATCTTTGATAACTTCCTTTAGTGAGTCTTGATTTGGGGTAGCAAGATTAGTGGTGTTGGAGGAGGTAACGGAAGCATACGTTTTTTCTGAGAGTGCTTTACACTCTGTTTTGATTGTTTGTTCAATCATTTCTTTGATAGTCGGTTTGAGTGACTCGAGTTTCTCTTCAAACTTTTGCTCAACGTACTCTATGGTGTGGAAACCCGGATCTTCATTGAGATTTCTCTTTAGGTTCGCCAGTTCTTTCTTTTGGGATGCAATAGTAACTCTATCGACTTCGTTTTGCTTGAGAAGCCCCTTACAGGCTTCTAGCTCTCTTCGTAGGTTTTCGACTTCCTGTTCAAGTTTAAGAGATGATTGGGCTCGTCTTGAAGGGATGAGGGCTGAGAGTACAGGTTTAACTTCTACACAATTTTGGCAGGTGTACCTGTAATGAGTGCTTTTCGTCTTGTCGATGAACTGCTGTATCTGGTACGCGGGAAGCATCGTACATCTATAGTGAACACTCCTCTTGCACTTGACACAGGTCAAGCGGTCTTTGTCTTTATCAACGATATCGTCGGTGCATTGTTTTAGTGTGCAAACCAGCAATCGGCCACCACCTTCTTCTGGCCTTGATGGCATCATGATGCCGGCTTCCAAGCTCGGGTAAACCAGAAGGATTGGTGATTTTTATCGAAATTTGATGAATTTTAGTGAAGTTGTGCAGAAAAAAATTTCAGATCCAGAAAAGCGTGTGTCTGCGAAAATAATTGACGTCAAATAAATCATGAATCAAAAGACAAATTTTACAAAACCTTGTAATTTTATTGTAAACTTATCAATGTTGTTTGAGTAATTAGTATTAAGCCAGCCAAAAGTCATCATATCTAAGCACAATGATATAAAAAAATCTTAAGTAAATTTAGATAATTGCCATCCCAGCTGGCACACAACGTTGTTTCAACGTTCATCTAACGTTATATGGACGTTGTGAACGTTAGATAAACGTTGAAAAAACGTTGTGTGCTAGCTGGGATACAGTAAAAAAATGAGATAATACCATTTAATGATTTTTAATAAATAGTTAAAGAGTAGTAAAAAAATGAATAGCTAATTTAAAAGGACCTTTATAACAATATCTTACACGAATGATAATGCCATAATAAGAGGGGCGGTCTTTTCCCCCGATGTTCGAACAATATAGGTGGGATTTGTTTATATTGACATTTGATTTTTAAGCCGTTGAATTATTTATTTTACTAAATAGATCGTTTATCTCAGTGGAGCGCTTCCGAGGGTACGAAATACCGAAATACCGTTAACCTTTTCTTTGTATATAGGAACACCGGTGTAAAATTTCTCAAATTGCCGATACCGGAAAAAAACCAGTTAAATTCGTCAACAAATGACGAACAGTCTACCAGTAGAATCATTGCAGCTGTTCTTCTCCATTTTTAACTAATCACCTTTTTTAGAATGGTTTTATCGAAATACTAGTCTGTTTGTGAAAATACTCGTACCGGTAGCTAGCTTAAATAACGGTAATTTTCTCTTGCTGCACCGGAATACCGATAACTTTTTGTGTAAGTACCTATACCGGGAAGTGTGGCCAGTTGGCTCAGTCGATAAAGCATTCACTTTGCAATTTAAGGGTGGCTCCCCACCTCAGTATTTGACCTCCCAGGTCTAGTGCAAATAGAAAAGGGGATAAACTCCTTCTCTCCCAGTTCCACCGATAGCTATTTACCAGATGAATATACTTACCTAGCTTAATAACATATCAAATGGTATATCTCAAAATACTGGAGCATAGTAATGTTTCTTTCAAATACTGACAAACCGGAAGAGAACAGGACCAATACTGGACTACATGCCTCTCGTAAGCCCCCTCTCTACAGGGTCGGATACATGAGGTAGGCTACTTTATTCATGGACAGTAATTAGTTTCCATATAAGGTAATACGATAATAAAGTGCACTCTCCTCCATTGGTTATAGCCTCCCTCTGTATCCGAACCTGCTCTACTCGTATTATGCTTAATATCGGAAGTGCCACTAAATATAAAATCTATAATACGAGGTTGCAGGCTAGGTTTAATACCTATAAAGTCTTGGGACTCTTGGGTACATTTGTGACTATCCGGCTGTAGACTGTTAAAAGAATAGAATAGGACTGTACCGATAATGTTAGATATCCATCAACGAAATGATAGCTGCTTTTTACATTTGATTGAAAGCCTTACAAATGTTATATTTTCTGTGAACGGTCTTCATTTTGCTTTTTAGAAAAACAATCCAAAAGTTCCCTTGACAATTAAGAGCGCCAAGATCATAAATGATTTAGATTAAGGGAACTTTTAGCTTGTTATAGGTAAGTACACACAAAGGTTTCTTTTGATTGGCCAGGATCTAAAGCTCCAGCGTAATTAATTCCTCTCATTCACTTGTGAGTAGTTTCTACACCGTAGCAATTGAGACTACTTACAGGCTTAAAACGAATCGACTTTGATAATACCCCTGTCTCGCAGCCCCGTTAGAACTTTTCTTCCTCATTGGGGATAAAGATTCCTATTGAAATCCCAATGGGGATAGCCATTCTATTGTTCGGAGTTTAAAAAGTCCAGTGGCGATGGGTTTGGAGTAAATTTTGATTGAGGATGAAATCAAAGTCAATTTGTTAGTAGAGCTGAAATTCCAGGGTACTTTTCCCCGGTGGACGAAATTTTTGCCAAATTTTCCAGTCGGGCTGGGGTCCCAGTGGGTCTGTGACGTTTAATAGGGTATTTGGGAAAATTCATGAAAAGAGATCCATATTCCCAAATGCATATTATTTATATTTTACATCCCTGATTATAAAAAGTGCCCTTTAACATTATATAAAATTACACCGTAAATAATTAGAATGTATGTGTAAATGATCTATATAAATAAATTGTAAAGTCTATTTTCTTCTATCTGCCAAGAGTGCTCGATGATATCAGAGCTTGTTCATATTAAAAGAAAGAGACTTTGATTTATTGTTTAGAACTTAAAGCTTTATGCCGCCTGTATGGACGAGAATCATCAGCTAAAAAATGAATTTAATAAGTTTTTTTTTCGTTTTTTTTTAGCTAATGATTGTCGTCCATACGGCCAATATGAAACTTTAAGTTCCAAACAATAAATCAAAGTATCTTTCTTTTAATTTAATTTAAATAAATTGTACAAAATATTCGTCTTAACTTTGGCAGTGGAATCTCCATATTCATTAAATGCAATGAAGCTGACTGAAAGTTGATAAGTTTATCTACCAATGGGCTATTCCATTGTATATTCATACAAAGGGTGAACAAACATTTCCAGGGGGTAATCCGAGAAGATTTTCTAGGGTTCTAGGGTTTTATTTTCATATTTCCAGGGGGTTAAAAGATATTCTAAAATTTCTAGGGCATAAATGGCTGATTTAAGCTCTTCCACCTTCACTTTAAATTGATAAGAAATTTTTCCAGGGATTTCTTTGCAAATTTTGACATTTTCCAGGGAGTATCAATACACTTTCAAGAATCTATTTTTGACTTAAAAAGGTTCATTATGAATATGTATGAGTATGTATGAATAATTAATAAAACAGCCCAATAAAGTGCTTTTAAATAAGTGCTCAAAATTTTAACTGGGTCATCATGTCATCAAGAACCAAAATAACGCCTAAAACGATAAAAGAAATAAAACTTATAAAACTAAATGAGAATATGTGACTTAAAAAAAACAAACATTCTGTGTCAAAAACGTTCCCAGCCCTCTAAGTTCTTAGTTTGCTTGTTGATGAATCTAATAGCGCCCATGATGGTACCAAAGTTTAGTATTAAGTATTGTTTAGTAAATTTAGTCAAATCAAGAATTAGTACAAGTTTCTGTTTCTCTGGGTACGAGATTGACCACTCGTGAAAATCGCAAAAATGCAACGGTCAATGAACAAAATGACGCTCAGTATTATCATATGTGATCGCCTCTTCGACTTAAAAGTTAAGCACCTCTTCAAAATTCTTTCTAGCCCCCCCCTCTCAAAGATTATTCTAGGAATTCTCTTGGCACCCCTTTTATCCCCTCCCTACCGGGCTGCTACAGATTTTAAACCGTAAGCAAAAATTTAAATACACTTTTCTCGAGATGCATAAATTTATTGTTGTCCTCGTTTTCAAACAGATTTCATTGCTATGAAATTATACATCTAAACCAATTTAAATTCCCAAAAGGCAAACATTAACTCTAAAACATTAGTACTTGAAATTCAAAATGTCTCGTGAGGTGTAAACAGCACAATTATCATTGTGAATATGTAATTTTATAGCAACAAAATCTGTTTGAAAACGAGGACAACAATAAATCTATGCATCTCGAGAAGAGTATATTGCGAAATGCTACTCACCATGATAATTCCCGCTTTATCATCCTGTTCACGCATCAACGCAATCTCCTTCGGTCACTACAATGTTGTCGAATGCTACAACGTTACCCTTCTCATTTTCTCCAACGTTGATTGAAAGCTAGTAATAAAATAATGGAAGATTATCATTATTTTACTCATAGAGCTCTAGATCGATTACCAATCTTTTATAGTTCTATAACCGGCCTCGAAATAGACTGGCAATTTTAACTGGGTATTTTAACGTTTTCCAGAATTTAAAGATCGGGCGAGAATTGCAGTTTCAGTACTTCCTCTTTATTTAATTGGATTTTTCGATTTGGGAGGGGTTAAGTGGCTTCTAGGCTGTATTCTCAGCCTTATTGGAACATTTTTGAGCTTTTAGATCCTGAGATCCTAATGCCCCAAGTTTTAAGTCTAATTTTAACACATCTTAAGACTCAGTGTTAAAACTCTACTTTCAAAGCGTACTTCAAAGCACTTAATAATCACTTGCGGTTTTAAAGTTTTAAGGGAATTCCCCGATCTATTACCAATCTTTCATATTTGTCTTCTATAACCGCCTTTCTTCACTACTTATTATGCACATTTCAGATGAGAAAAGTTGTCTGTGACGACGTCTGAGACCGCTAGTCTTTTATATTTTGTCTTTGTTCGTATCAGAATTCAATGCCACTCATTATTACATTCATAAGTTTCCATCTAAAGTTTTCTGAAAACTGCCTATGAGTATGAACGTTATAACATTAATGGCTCCTAATCCAGGGGGCAGTGGGTTTACCAACTGACGGTATGTGCGGTGAAAAAAGTTACTTTCAGAATCGCACCCTTACAGTGCATTTTTTTTGCAATTTTTCCTCGATTCGCTGAAATTTCCACCCATACAGTGCATTTATCAAAAATCCACCCTTACAGTGCATTTCTGATATTTTGAAAAGCATACCCTTAACCGCCGCACATACACGTCGGTCAATTTGCCTGACTCCCCCCCCCCCCCGGGCTACTAATATACAGTAGTGAAATTAGAAAAAATTATTTTACTCTTTTGGACCAATTCTTTGATTTCGCTTTCTTGATCGATTTAATTTGGACATCTGTTGAGTAATTTTTCCATTTCATGGTAGCTTCCAATTCAACGCAGTTACCTTTCTCACAATTAATTTTCTTTTCCTGAAAAATATTTCGGAGTAATCAGGAATTATCAATCATAAAACTAATCATTTTTACTGATGAGTAGTATAGTATGGTGTACCCACTTTACGATAAGTTTCATTTAGAAATGTTTATTAGTACTTGTAAAGGTTTTGCTTTTAAATAAGGGTGATGTCGTTTGCTTACTCATCAATTTTTAATTTTTACAAGCTTTTTCATGTTGGATTGTGACACAGACGTAGAGCAAGATTGATCAGAAAGAGGAAAAGAAAAAGATTATTTGTTTATATCAGCACAATATACCAATAGACATACACTGTCCTGATATGAAATATGTTTCTAATATGAAACTGAAAAACTTATGTAAAAATAAAACCTTTAGTACAAATAAAAAACATATGTTTGATTGATAAATATATCGACAGACTTGACTATTGGAGTTTTAGGAGTTTTGGACAGTGTTTCAATACTAGTAGTTCTCTATGGATCCGCCGCCAGTCGGCCTGGTTATCTAAGAACTTGAACAGTTCATTTAAAGGAGCGGAGATTAGAGCCGCTCGAACCGAATTCAAATTCGAACCGAGATCCCCATGGATTGAGGCTCGGAAATCTTGTCCATTTGGTCATCGCTTAGCTAGGTTATCCTTAAGTAAGTTACCTCCTTGTCTTCCATGCTTCGTTTTTCTTTGTTGTAATTAGCATTCTGGAACAATCTAAATAAAATCAGAATAAATGTTATAATTTAAATCCAATTGCTGATGATCTTACAAAAACAACAAAGTTATTGACGTGTTTGAGGTAAAAAATGTCTTATCAATTTGGCATAAATTTTTAAAGAATATTAGGAAATTCTAAATTTACATTCATTTTTTGCGACAAAAACATCCGCAATTTAGATTAATAAAAAGTTGGAAAGTTGTCGTAGTACATTTCTTGCTCAGATTGAAGAGCTCTTTTACTGATTTTGATGACCCCACCAAAAAAATCACGATATTTTTGAAGATGCAACACAAAATTAACTAACAACATCGCCAAACAACACCTTGCACAAACAACTAGATTTAAAAAAAAATATTAGCCGTATGCGCAGCGTCGCACGCTGCGTGTCCCAATCCAGTGAATCACTACACATGTAAAACATTCTAACGGAAGAAAGATAGCCGCCGATTGATGATTTGATTTTGATTTTAGGAAATAAAGGAGAAAAAAGATAACATTGCATTGCAATTTTTAACCACAATTAAATAAATGGCTTAGCAAAAGTATATTTTAGATCTTCTTAGCCATCGTGGTTGGACATTCGAGGGTGACTTTGAAAGACTTTGAAAAGTTTTGAAAGTGATAGGGAGCCACTTTTGTAAACAGAAAGTTTTAAAGAGCATCTGAATAAGAATTCTTCAAAATGGCAAAAAGAAATTGGGAAGAAGGTTGATTTTAACCCATCAAGCTCCAAACTTGGTGAATAGAAAAAAGTATCTTTGGGTCTCAAAGTTAGTCTAGTGGTAGGAAATCTGGTTAGGGTGCAAAAAGATGATGGTTCAACGCCATGAAGAGGAGGCTTTGTAGAGCTTTGTTAGATTTTTGAAAACTTTTTACAAAACGTCGTAAACACACACGATTAAGCGTATTAATATATAGATACAAAAACACCGTATACATAAACGGCCTCAGATCCTTTTCACCGTCCAATATATGATTTATAGTAGATAAAGTACCTGATAGAGACTTTCTGTGCCTTTTCTACTTTGTAATAAAAGTGAACACAGAAATTATCATCTTCCTCTTCTTCCTCTTCGTCTTCTTTCTCTTCTTTTTCTTCATCTTCTTTTACGATCAAGTTCAGTCGTGCATGTGTACCGGACGTTTCAACGTAATTTTCAACATCTAGATGATTAAGAACATTTTGACCATAGTCCGTGAAAAAACCCCGGTCTGGAAGCCTTTTGTTTCTTTCTATTGTTTCGAATTTGAACTTGTGTTGAGAAATTATTTTGTTTTGCTCACTTTTTGATCATGTGATTAAAATCTTAAACCAATCCCAAGAGGAGTACTTGGCAACGTGATCAAAAACTGAGCAAATCGATTTTTATAATCGCTATTTTAACAAAGGAAAAAGTTAACAAAAAATTACAACAATGGGCTTCCAGACCAGCGGGTTTTTTATATGGACTATGATTTGACCTAAGCATGTGTTTGGCCTCCCCAACAGTAACTCTGATCAAGAAAAGTAAGTCACGGTTAGATTTTGCACTGAGTCTTAAGGCCGGTCTCCATTTGCGCGCGCTGCGATCGCACTTTTTGGCTTCGATCCTTTTTGCTTGGAAAAAAGATTACGTCATAAAAATGTAGCGCGCGCTCGAAATAAAACTTTTTTTCAACCATTACGTCAGATCACGCCAATAGAGTTGCTTCATTTTTCTTTTGACCAATAGCGTGGAAGCTTTGCTCGAAAAAGTGCGATCAAAGCTCGCGCAAGTGGATACAGGCCTTTATCCGTTGAGTTTGAAGCCCCAAAGGGGCTAGAGAGGAATCTTCAACTTTTCTCAAGCAAGAAACAGCGAAACCTTAAGTTTGCCCCACATTAAGAAACTTTGTTTTAAAAACACACGGCTCACCTGTTCTGGATGGGAAATAAGTTTCAGAAGTTTCAAATTCGTGGCTTTTTAATAAATGGTCTTACCTTCAGGGCAGGTGCCGCATTTGAATGGACAGAGGGCTCCAACTACCGACTTAACATCTCTGATGGAGCAAACATCATCAGACTTGTCAATTGATTTGCAAAATCTTGGTTCCCTGCATTCTAAAAAAAAAATGTTTAATTATAAGATCTTGGATCGGAACTTTTTTCAAAGTGGTACTCGCAAAGAAGCCAGGGTATATAAAGGTCATTAGGGGGCACTTGGTTTGCTGGATGACAGGTATGTGCCGCCTTATTTTTGAATATCTGAAATTATTGGTCAAAAATAAATTAAACCACTTAAGAGGTAAGTGGAATTTAAGCATAGATTGTCTAAGATGAACCTCAAAGTCGTTTGGCTAACTGTTTTTCAAAAGGCGAGCTACAAGTTCTTTTATCCGAACACACTATATAAGAACATAAGGCTTTGATGGCTTAAGAAAAAGTTTAGAACATTTGAGACCTCATGGACATGGGAGTGCATTTTCTAAACAATGAATTTTGAATGGGGATTAAATCAGAGTTAATTTCTTAGTAGGGCTAAAGTTCTAGGGTATTTTGCCACCGGCGAAGAAATTTTTTGCAAAATTTTCCAGTGGGACTGGGGCCCCAGCAGGTCTGTGACACAGGGGTGTTGAAATACTCTCATAATGGTGAAATTAAGATCGTTAAGAAAAACTTTAGGTTTAAAAGTCAAAATTTTTAGTTCTAAAAATAACTTACTCCTTTCGCAGATCTTGCAAGATTTCTTACACACATCTTGTAACTTCCTTTCATCTTCACAATATTTGTGGGATACCTTGCGACATTTTCTTCTTTCATCAACACAGTTTCCTTAAAAAAAACATATATTGTATCGTTGTATTTTACTACACTAAAGTGTACTTCTGAATGAACTTTCTGATGATTTTCGATAACGAAGTCCAGTGAAGTAGACTAGGAGCATTTGATGAGGTCGCCATTTTGAAAAAATTATGCAAAAATTCCAAATAACGAAAAAACTACTTGGAATGAAAAATATGATTAAGAAAACAAACACGACTAACAGATTACTTTCATTCTTTTGTTACCTTTGCAAAAACAACTAAAATTGGGCACCTAAGCAAAAGCAAATTTACATTTACTACCAGGCCCACTTAATTGCACACCCAGGCTTTATTTTTTGATTTTATTTTAATGTTGACGCTCTCTTATTCGATTCTTTGCACGTTTATCATAAGAACAAACTATATAAGAACATAAGGCTGCGATGGTCAAAATCTTATAAATACAAGTCAAGGCTTTGCAGACTCTAAAACACCCGATTTCTTGGGAAAATAGACAAAACAATACTCGCATACTGATGGAATTAAGGACATCCAAAGCCTTTAAAAATTATGAATATTTTTATGAACAACGTGTGCCGTTCGATACACTCCCTTGTTTGATGTGAATCCCATTCCAGCTAATTTAATCAAATTGAATTATTGTAAATTTCAAAAGTACATTCAAAGCATACTTGTTATTAGATTTTCTTAGATTTTAACCCGATCTAGCCCAGGGGAGTGAAAAAACATCCCTAGGCCCGAGCAAGATAGGGTTAGTAGAGTATAGTAACCTTTCAATGTAAATCTTCTCATTCTTGTTGTTGCTGAAATAAAACAAAACGTAAAAATTTCTGAATTCGGTTATTCAATTAAGGTGGTACCAGGGGGAGGGCAGGGGGATTAAAATAGATTTCTCACGTTTTCAAAATACTGATACAGGGTGTCCAGATCGTATCGAGAACACACGCAACAACCTTCTACTCAGAATCATGTTCGAACTCGAACTTTCCCTGTATATCCCTTTTGTCGTGTGACCATGTTCTGAATGGACGAGATTAATGAAAAGACTGAAAGAAAATTTTCTGCCTAAATTCCCAATGTAAGTGACTAAAAAATAAAATCTAGACTTTCTGTGAAAGTGAAATAGCATTCAGAATATGAATTGAAACAACTTTTAAGGAGTGAGTTTGCAAAATTTGACACCCCCTTCCCGCAGACCCGGTAGGATTGTTTTAGCCAATGGGGATAAAAAATCATGGGCTGAAACTTGATGGTGATTGACATTGCCATATTTTTTATGGCTGGAAATTTCAATTATTTTGTTATTAAGTCGGAAAATTCAGTTGGGATGGGAAAAATAACAAAATAGTTTGTAGTGAGGACTGGTTCATTTGATTATTTTCAGTGCGGACAAAAATTGCAGTATAATTTTCCACCGGGGACGATATTTTGGCCGATTTTTCCAGTGGGAATGGGTCCCAGTGGGTATATAAGAAGGGGGTGTAATTTTGGCTTAAAATAAGATTTTTTGGATTGCCAATCTTTGTTAAGTGTGCCCATGATTTTTTGCTCACTTTTGACGGTTTTTCGGCCAGTGGCATCATCAAAATGTCAGAAATGTAAATATTTTTTCAAGAATACTTAGCACATCACTGGCCCACGGCAGCAAAATTTTTGAACGAAGAATTATTTTTGAAACATAAATTGACCTACATTGCTACCATAAGGGTGCCGCGTTTCAAAAAACTTTCGATCAAACATTGTTAGTGGTGAACATAGCTTACCCAGCTGGCACAACGTTGTTTGAGCGTTCAACTAACGTTATATGAACGTTGTCTGCCAGCTGGGTAGTCAAGAGTAAAGATCAAAGAACCTCAGTAGATTAGATAGGATAGGAGCGCAAAATTTGTGTAGAAGAGCAGATTTATATGACACTGTAATTATCTTGTTACATTATGAATAGATAATTACAGTGTAATAAAAATCTGCTCTCCTACACAAATGTTGTGCCCCTATCCTTTCTACATTATGAAAGAATCTTGCAACACTTGTCTGGTACTACTTACCCCGGATATTATCCATATCACTAAAACCTTTTCCTGAAAAAGAAAGAAGTAAATTCTTGAATTGACATACTTTAGATGAGAATGTTTTTGAATCATTTATGCACGTTCAAATGATCATTCTTCACATAAATTTTTATTTTAAACAATATTTCGACCTCCTTAGTGGGGGTCTAAATGTAAATCTGTAAAGTAAACCTGATTAAGAACTCCAATAATAAGGAGGTCGAAATATTGTTTGAAATAAAAATTTATATAAAGAAAGAGAAATAATTACTGAATACCGTGTTCTTTACAACCTTTTAGCTCAGCAAGAGTTTTATATTATGACCTTAAGGTCGGTCTCCACTTGCGCGCGCTGCAATCGCAACTTTGGCTTCAATCATTTTTGCTTGGAGAAAAGATTACGTCATAAATGTATTTAAACTTTTTTTTCAAGCGCGCGATCGTTACGTCATATCACACCAATGGAATTGCTTCATTTTTCTTTTGACCAATAGCGTCGAAGCTTTGCTCGAAGAAGAGCGATCGCAGTGCGCGCAAGTGGAGACGGGCCTTTAATCACTGTACAATTATATAGCAAGGAAAAAACGTCAATAGGCCTGTCCATAAATTATTTTCAGGATTTCAGTGCAACAATTTTCATAAGTAATTAAATCTCTTGAGTCTTCAAATATTACACTGAAGGCTGCTCTTTCGATAACTAAGTATTTACAAGAAGGTAGGAGAGGGCGCCACTCTTTCTCCCTGGATTTCTCCACTTACCCTTGTCTCCACTTACCCTTGACCCTCCTCTTAATTGCTGACCATCAAGCAGAGAGGCTACTATTTTGAGAATCTTTGGTATGACTAGGCTGCGGGTTGAACCCACAACCTTGGGAACCATAGCTGGATGCTCTACCACTGCACCACGGTTCGCTTGAAACGCATCAAGTTTATGGAATGACTGACGAGTTCGTTTAGAAGAATAAACTTTGGAATTTTTACCTAACGACTTGCCCGTTACATATGATATAAGGACAATTGAAAATTCATTATAATACTAGAGCTAGACTTTCTCTAAGAACAGCACACAACTTATTTAGTTTTTGTATTTTACATGAACTTACGTAGAACTTCTTCAGGTTTTTCAGGAGCCTGTGTTGTTTCAGGAGCTTGTGTAGTTTCAGGAGCCTGTGTTGTTTCAGGAGCCTGTGTTGTTTCAGGAGCTTGTGTTGTTTCAGGAGTCTGTGTAGTTTCAGGAGCCTGTGTAGTTTCAGGAGCCTGTGTGGTTTCAGAAGCCTGTGTTGTTCCAGGAGCCTGTGTTGTTCCAGGAGCCTGTGTTGTTTCAGGAACTTGTGTTGTTTCAGAAGCCTGTGTAGTTTCAGGGGCCTGTGTAGTTGCAGGAGCTTGTGTAGTTTCAGGAGCCTGTGTTGTTTCAGGGGCCTGTGTAGTTTCAGGGGCTTGTGTAGTTGCAGGAGCCTGTGTAGTTTCAGGAGCCTGTGTTGTTTCAGGGGCTTGTGTAGTTTCAGGAGCCTGTGTTGTTTCAGGAGCTTGTGTAGTTTCAGGAGCCTCTGTAGTTTCAGGAGCTTGTGTAGTTTCAGGAGCCTGTGTTGTTTCAGGAGCTTGTGTAATTTCAGGAGCCTCTGTAGTTTCAGGAGCTTGTGTAGTTTCAGGAGCCTGTGTTGTTTCAGGAGCTTGTGTAGTTTCAGGAGCCTCTGTAGTTTCAGGAGCTTGTGTAGTTGCAGGAGCCTGTGTAGTTCCAGGAGCCTGTGTTGTTTCAGGAGCCTGCGTAGTTTCTAGTGATTGCGTCATAAAAAGAAAGTTGTTAACGAGCTGATACTCCTAGGGGCTATTAACTACCACACTGCTTTTGAATGCAAGAAAAAACTAAAGTTTGTCTCAAAAGTATGTGCACACTTCAGTTTTTGAGCATTTTCTCAGTACCCATTTATGCTATGTTAGAAAGTTGAGTGAGCGCTGTAACTTTTTATCCAAAAAAGATACGAAAAATCTGAAAAGATTTTAAATCAGCAAAGCTCAAATTTTTTAAATAGCCTGATGTCATGATTTTTAAAACAGCAGAATATATCTTCATTTTTTTCATCTTAATTCTTCTTCTTCACTTTTCAATTTTTCAAAAATCTTCTATCCTTTAGATTATTCTCCATGGAAATATATTTCCAACGGTGTATAACTTTCAAAAAGAGTATGAAAGTGTGCTTAGAAAATGCACAAAAACTGAAGCTTCTACTACTTTCGAGACAGACTTACAAGCCCAGTGGATTCTAAGACTTTGACGGGGTTACTGAGACAATGGTGTATTCTTAATATGCGTAAGTCAAGATGATCTCATTATTTCTAACAGAAGCTTACTAGAATTAGTAACAGAGAGGGCGCAAATTTCTGTAAAGCCCGAAGCTTCTTCTTGCTAAGGCAAGATGTCGTGGCTTTAAGCTTTTGTTTAAGCTATTGTTTTCGAAAATCCACCGAAGCTTCTGATTGGTTAAAGCGTTGAAATTCTTTTATAATGACACGGAACCTCGGTGGGATTTTCCACCGAGAAACGCCACATCTTTAAGCCAAAGCACAACATTTGGCCCTTTCGGATTTATAAATCTGTGGTTCAAATCCCGGTATTTTTATAATAAAAAATGAACATTTTGAGGAACTTACCTTCTCTCTTGTTAATTTTTTTGGCATCCATTTTATTGGAAAGTTTTTCCAGATCCATTAGATCTTGTTCCAACTTTTCAACCAAATTATCTGAAAGAAAAACGGTACGAACAAATTGCAGTTGATATGGAGGTGGCTTGATTTTTCTGAGTTGGTGGAAGGTCGATGGTAGGCTGCGTGCATCCCCATCAGAAATAATTTTGAAAAAGGGGATGCGAATCGTGTATAAAATTCCTGTTCGAGAGTTTCTGTGTAACCTGTTTTAGTTTTCTTTTTAAAAAGCTTCAGAAATCCAATGATTGTATTAATCTCCAGCCATTTCAAATTTCCAATTAAACTTTAACAAAATTTAAAGATCTCTCATATAAAACTTACTAAATCAAGCCAATCAATTTTCTAAAACTCAAAAACAGAAAGACGGAGGTCACTCTCAGACGAGAATTTTATACATGATACAAAGCTGCCCTATATCAAAACATATCAGAGGGGTTGCGTGCAGTCTTTGCCGATCTGTTGGCTCATAATTAACGTTAGATAGCCCTATCCTTTCAGAACTCACCTAATTTCCGAGGATGTGTCGAAACGACCATCAAAAGGAGAAGATACATCAATTTTGGTGACATCTTGAATATGAATACAATTCAACTCCCAAAATTCTTCAAAATCTTCTAGAATATCAAATTATTATGTGCAGAAAAGATTTAAAAGATGATCAGTCTCTAGTTTATTTACTAGACGATCCCAGCTGGCACACAACGTTTTTTCGACGTTTATCTAGCGTGCATAACGTCCATATAACGTTAGATGAACGTTGAAACAACGTTGGGTGCCAGCTGGGAGACGGCTACACGCAGTGGATGGGATAGGCAAAGGTTTGCAAGCTCATAACTAAGCTCTTTTTGAGAGGTACCAAGAATTAAGAGATGCCAAAATTTCTTTTCAGTTTTCGTTTCCAAAAGTAACACCCCTGTGTCACAGACCCGGTGGCACCCCCACCCACTGGAAAAATCGGTCCAAAATTTTTTATCCCCATTGGAAAAAATGCCTTTAAAAACTCCATTAGAGGAAAAGAAACATTGTCATCCCCATTGTCTTTCATCCCCATTGTCTTTCATCCCCACTGGCTTGAAGATTCTCACAGGAGCTGTGAGACAGGGATGTAAAGCATCTTTCAGTCGCTTCGCTCAAATATTTCTATACGAACTATTTTATAAAGAAAGAGTGCCGAAAGCAAATTGTCTGTGAAAAAATAAAAAAAATACTCTGGATACCCTATCCACTAACGCCACAGGTTAGAGAAGTCATCACTAAAATAAAAAAGTAAGTCATTTGATATAGTCAAAATCTCGCAGACATTTTTTAATGATATACCTTATGACACGAATATATAACCAAGGAATTATAAGAGACACTGGATAAATGGAGTAGTGGTGAACATTATAAAGCTGAAATCTGATTGGATGATATCAATATATAGATTAAAGACACCTTAAAAATGCGTGCTTGTCGTACTTAGCGTTCTCTATACATCAAACCATTACTATCATACTCTCCTTGAAACAGACGTAGAAACGTGGTTGTCTGATATGCCCACTAAACAATGTTTAGTCATATACCCTCGAAGTCCGTGTTTGCCGTGCTCAGAATGTCCGTCAAAATATGTTTACTCGTATACCCTCGCAGTCCGTGCTTGCCGTGCTCAGCGTGTCCGACAAAATATGTTTAGTCATATACCCTTGAAGTCCGTGCTTGCCGTGCTCAGCGTGTCTGAATTGTCAAAGAAAATTCTTACACCCTACCTTTACTTTACACCCTACTCATATACACCCCCCCCCACACACACACACTTGGCACATACACCCCCCCCCCCACACACACAGTGTCTTCATATCCCGTGTTTGCCGTGCTCAGCGTGCTCATCAAACGATGTTTAGTAATACACCCTCAAAGTCCGTGCTTGCCGTGCTCAGCGTGTCCGACACAATATGTTTAGTCATATACCCTTGAAGTCCGTGCTTGCCGTGCTCAGCGTGTCTGAATTGTCGAAGAAAATTCTTACACCCTACCTTTACTTTACACCCTACTCATATACACCCTTCACACACACTTGGCACATACACCCCCCACACACACAGTGTCTTCATATCCCGTGTTTGCCGTGCTCAGCGTGCTCATCAAACGATGTTTAGTAATACACCCTCGCAGTCCGTGCTTGCCGTGCTCAGCGTGTCCGACACAATATGTTTAGTCATATACCCTTGAAGTCCGTGCTTGCCGTGCTCAGCGTGTCTGAATTGTCGAAGAAAATTCTTACACCCTACCTTTACTTTACACCCTACTCATATACACCCTTTATACCCTACTCATATACACCCTTCACACACACTTGGCACATACACCCCCCACACACAGTGCCTTCATATCCCGTGTTTGCCGTGCTCAGCGTGTCCGACACAATATGTTTAGTCATATACCCTCAAAGTCTGTGCTTGCCGTGCTCAGCGTGTCCGTGAATTTCGAAACAAAAAAACGTGGGCCTTTTGTTTTCAATTTCCAAGACCAGACGAAGGAAACCCTTGGGCGATCCGGCAACTGGTAAGGCAAAGCAGTCAGAAAGGAAAACGTTCACAAATCCCAGACCGGGCAGGATTGGTTCTGGTCATTGAATTCTTGAAGTTGAAGTAACTTAGAAGTTGTAATTTTAACTAGAGGTCGCGTTGGGTAGTTTCAGCTGAACATGGCATCGAATTATATTCAAAAGACTGGTAGCAAGAGGGGCTATGGATCCTGTCAGAGTTGTGGGCAGGAATACCACAATCGGAAAAAGCCGAAAGTTTGCGACTGCGAAAGAGAACTCGGTGGGTCTTTTGTTTGCGACAGTGACAATCGTAACAACCTGAAATTGGACGATAAAAAAGTTCTTCCAGTCTCCGTTGTTGTTTACAACGATGACAGAGGATGTCTAAAATCTATTAAAATGAACAATAACGGAGACAGGAAGTTCTTGTTCGCAACAAATTCCGATTTAGTTTGCTACAACAATGACTGTCGCGATTTGAGGTCCGCTTCTGTAGCATCAAAAGTTAGCTTTGAATGCAAACATTCGAAGCACCCCAGTGTGCAGCCAATGTATTCAGTGGCGGAATTTCAGCTCTGTGATATCACAGAATTTACTCCGGACCTGAAAAAACAAAGTGATATCGTTGAAATGCAGTCTCTTCTAAACAAGTCTGACTTTAAATATCCTGCCGTTGCTAAAGTTTCCTGCAAGAGCTACGCAGTGAAAGCTTTCACCAGCACTACGGCAGAAATGAATTATGTTCACGTGAAGGTTGCTGTCATAAAAGGTACCGGAAAGAACCAAATTAGGTGCATGGCCAACGACTGCAGGAAGAAGAAAGGTCGCACAAAAACTGTAAGTAATTTTTCACTGTTTTTTATAGGAAATAGCATTCTTTGCTTAGGTTTTTTCAATTTTCTCAAACTTCGCAGGTTTAAATTTGTGGGTAGGTACAGTATCGAACTTCTTGAACCTCACTGTAAGTCCCGATAATAGTTCTATAACTTTGGCGGGAATACAATGGGTTTTCCTCTGACAGACGCGCGTGCGCACTAGTATCACAACAAAATCATCCAAAACTTGCGAAAAAAAAACTAGCTACAAACAAACCTGAACAAACAGAGAAAAATGACTGTGATGTGTTTTAAACTTGTAGCTAGTTGAAGCTAGGCTATAGCCTGCTTATTATCTAAAGTCTGGAAAATTTGGTTGGTGTGTTTCCATAGAAAGAAGGTATCATATTTTGGTTTCAATTCTCGAAATCTGTGTCACTGTGATAACAGTACGTCCCAACCTCAACAAAGTTCATTCAATGTCAACTGTTAATTGGCAACCTTCTGACCTTACACCAATGTAGCAACTGCAAGATCATAAGTTATACCATGACTTTCGTTACAAATAGCAGATAACAGATTGTTGGTGGTCATAAAGTGTTGAAGTCAACCAAAAGAACAAAAATCACTAAAGAGAACATACACATAAATCACTAAATGTAAGGAATTATGACTGATTCACTGCCACTGTACAAAGATGAAAAGATTTGCCCAACCATTGTGAGTTATCAACTTAAAACTTAACCTGATCTGAACAAACCTACAACTGTCCGCAGCAGTCTGGCAGTGTATAAAGCATCCATATTGTCTTCACTTCCTTTCAAGCTCACTGTTAATCAAGTCACTACAACAGATTTTCAACCGCACATGGTGGAGTGTATGCCCTGTTTAACCGTCTCTATGTGTGTATCCAATGGTGCATGGGTTAGGTTGCAGCATTCCTTGGTCCCTACTGGTGTGGCAAAAATGAGTTTGACATAACATTTCATATATACCCTTTCCTCTGATCTGGAATGGCTGAGTAATCAAATGTGACGATTGTGTAAAGAAGGTTTTTTGAAATAAAATTGTGACCAATCTTGGTAGTCTCAATTTAAAGTGGAAGAAAATCAATCCAAACTAAAATTTAAAATTGCTTTTGATTGTCTTTTCATGGTTGTTGAAAAATTTACTGAAATTCCAATGGCAGAAAAGGAGAAACTTCGCTTTGTTGGTTGACTCCAAAGACTTAAAGAACATAAAGATGTAGCTGTTGAAATCAATCATCATGAAAAAGTAGAGTACACATCATTGAATGTTTTATTTGAATATTCGAAATCGTACATTTTGTCAAAAGTGTTCAAATTGTCTAATTGAATTGAAAAGCTGAACTATATTCACTTGATTGGTTTTTGTTATGACATTGCTTTTTTATTGACCTTAATGACTTGAGTCACTTGAAGTTATTGCCGTGTTTCAATTTTGTTATTGTTTCACAAGATTCTATCAGCCAAATTTAAAGCTTTAAAGATTATTTAAAATTCTAGTGCACCTATATAGTTAATTAATTTTGCTTGGGATTGAATTTGGCAAACTTTAGCAAAAAATAGTCAAATTAAGTCTCTGCTTTCATTTTAAAAATCTGTCATCAGCCAAATTAGATCCTTCCCAAATTTAAAAAACTCTTTTTATGTATTTTGATGGATAGTATGCATTTATTGTAAAATACCACTGGTTCTATTCTGCCAATTCTGTTTTCTCCCTCTTAAAATGCTAAATCAGGCCCACTTACACATTTTTGTTAATAGTACTTCAGCTGTGTATAGATTTTGAGATAGTTTGACATATTTTAGAGCTTACTTTTTAGAAACTTTCTAACACCAATTTTTATAGTACAATTCATTGATATATATTACATCTTTAATACATGATCTTAAGTGATTAATGTTTCCAAATTGAATCCCATAACTTGAATGTCTCTTTAAATTAAACGATTTTTGATACCTTTTGAAATTTAGGCTATTTTCACATTCCTTTAAGGGAACTTTTTTTGGTGAGAACTAATTTTGACGAACGGTTGATTCAGAAATTTTTTTAATTTTGGCGAACCAGGAATTTTTTTAATTTTGGCGAGAACTTAATTTGGCGAATGACCTAAAGATTAATTTTGGTGGGAACTAAATTTGCCGAATTTTGAGTTTCTTTGCCAATTTCGCCAAAATAAGTTCCCTTAAAAGCTACCTAAAATGTTAGTTTAAAATTCTTATTATCTTTTATTATAAGATTGACAAAAGAAGAAAAGTATTATATTTATTTAAAAAAAATTATTTCTTATGCTGATTCAAATTTAATTTTATCTTTTCTACAGTAACAAAATTGTGTGCTCTAAAATGCTAAAATGTTCACATACTTTTAACCAAAGTTTCATACATAGGCGAGACCAATTTAATTTGTTGTTCTACGGGCGCGACGACCCAGCATTTGCTGCAAACGAAAAAATAATAATATTGAATTTCCTATGCCTATGCACAAATTTCTAATACTAGTCATTTAAAAAAATTACACTTAAAAAAAGTTGAAAATAATCTAAAACCATGAATTCTATGCACGAAAGATTTTATTACAAACTCCATCAAAGACGAATGATGAATTTTCCACCAAGATTATTTGAAAATATACTTATAGCCTAATTACCTTCCTTGATTAATGAAAATCTAATTTTTATTTTACCGACCGACCGACTCATATTTTGCTAATAATCTGCCCGTAGAACAACAAATTAAATTGGTCTCTCCTTACATGTTGTTTTTTTTCTACAAGCATAACGCTTGAAAGCATACGCAGGCTCAGTTTTTGGTACCAAACACGAAACACGACAATAGAATGCTAAGCATAATGCGAGCCTGATATAGGGGTAGACACTTGTAAAAAAACATGTAACAAGTTTTGGGATTTTACCTCGTTTATACCGAAATTACAGACAAATAGTATACACGGCTTGAAAAGTAAAACTCGAGGACATAGACAGTATTATTTGAGATGAGGTCTATGTTCTTATTTACTTTCAGCTGTCAAAATAAGTCCCTTATATTGCTCTAAATGGTAAGGTTTTACTCTATAATAACCTTATTTTGGTGGTATTTAGAGGTACAATTTCCAACCCATCGGTAATTAGGCCCCTACCCTGTTTATTAGAATTTGAAGTCCTGCCCCCGTTTACATTAACGGAGCTGGTGTTTTTAAACAAAAAAAAGAGAAATACAGAACTCTTATTTTATAGCGTTTAACCCTTGTAGGCCATAATTAGCAGACTTTATGCAAAAAAAAATTGAAACTTTGCCAGAATGCTATTATTATATCAAAGGTTCGATTTCTGTAAAAAAAGTGTCAATTCGTCACGCGTCAGCATGTGACAATGGGTACCCATATGGATTCATTGGCCGGAAACGAGAAAAACTTAATAAAAATCTATATGGATCTTTAAAGCCTTATAGTCCTCCCTGATATATTAGAAATCAAACTTAACGAATTTTCAATTATTATCGTAGCAGAGTCCAGAGTTCAGGAAATATTTTTCGCGGGATCTAATGACCTTAACTAGCATGGACTCAAATAGAGCAAAAAATAAGTGTTTTTAACTTTAGGCTTCCCGGGCTAAAAATATGCTGAAAGTTTATATTTATGAAAACAATATCTAATATAAATAATCAACATACCTAAATATTATTTCTGTTTACAAAGATATGCAGGCATAAAATAGTCCAATAGAGGCTCATAATTATAGAAGCATGTTGCTTCATATGCCTTCAAATTGTATACTTTGATCGGGTTAATTTTCGCGAGCCAAAATGAATTGATAAAATTTTTCTGGATTTATTTTCACGAATTACATGTTTTTTCTTTTATAAGCATAACGTTTATAAGCATATGCAGGCTCAGTTGTTGGTACTTAAACAATGGTTCTATTGTTTGAGAACAATAGAATGCTAAGCATAATTGCTTATAAAAAAAGCAATGTAGTGTTTCAAATATTTCGTGCGCATTTTATTTCACGTATCAGCCTAAAATCAATCACAGGGATCTTCACAATTTCGTGAGTCTGCAAACTCACACGATATCGCGTAAAAAGGGGAAAACTCGGGAAAACGCAAATGCAAATGCAAATGAAAAGGTTTCAGTTGTTTAAGAGGTCCAACTATCAGCGACGGGTTTGAGGGGGCTCAAAAGATAATATTAGTAACGGTTTGTGTAATTTACGATGCGCGATCCAACGATTCACGATGCACGATGCACGATCCATGCATGATTTATGTCGATTTATGTTAATTATTCTAATTATGCACGAATAAGTTTTCATAATTTAAAATAACTTATATCTTCTGTGTAGAAAAAACAAAAATTGATAGCGAGAGAAAGAAAATGTTCGCCGCATGCCTCACTCGTTTTTAAAATGAAAGAAAAAGCCTAGACGTCATAGCACAAACTCATTTTTGTACGTTTATTATTTTTTTAAGAACAGTGAATAAGGTAAAAAAGGAATTACTGGCTACATTACTTTTGGCATGTTCTTATAAAAGCCTTTCACCAACTCAATGGCAACTGGTGCTTTTATTTATTTGATCTTTTTCTTTGTTTGATGATCAAGTTAATTCATTTGATCTTTCTAAAAAAGGTGAGTTTATACACGCACTCTTCATTAAAAAACGTCTTCCCTACTTTACCACAACATTGTAAATTTTTATTTATAACCCTGTCTCGCCCTGTCTCAATGCAATGCATTTGGTTGGTTTAATCAAAGAAACGTTTTTTTTTTAAGAAAGAAAAAAAGTTTATGTTTTGATGTGATTTGATTGTTGAGGTTAAAATATATACATTTACATTGATTTTCCAGGAATACAAAAGAAGGAATTAAAATATGTGATTACTAAAACCTGTAAATGCATAATTAGAATAATTAACATAATATATGCATGGATGGTGCATCGCGCATCGTGAATCGTTGGATCGCGCATCGTAAATTACACAAACCGTATTAGTAAAGTACCTTGTTAAAAAGAGAAAATTGGGAAATTGAAATATTTCTGCTTGGATTTTGTTGAGATTGGGGGAACCTTTCCATTCAACATTTTGTTACCAAAGCCAATTTATGACCTTATGTACCATACATCTTCCTCTATGGATTTTACTTGCCAAATTAAGTTTTCTTTCTGCTAGGTTCGTGTCTTTGGTTTGTTTACGTTTCATACAGTTAAATCTGGCTTCCTTTGAATCACTTATAAGACCTTTAGTCTTTCGAGTACTTCATAAATCTAAATGACTTAAAAACGCTTGATTTTCACTCCCTTCATCATAGGTATGTCTGCTATACAGTATTGGAATTGTTTGTTAACTTGTCGACTAGTCTAAATGAAATAGAGAGAAAAAAAATTAATTTTGTTATCAAGCATAAAACGAAATCCTCTAATAGATAATGCCCTGTAAAATAGAAGTAAATCAGGTGACTGGATCAAAACAAGATTAATTTCGCATAGCGAAAGTATTACGATAGGCTTTCGTGGTGGCGGTGGCGGTGATGAACAAAAATTAGAAAACGAAAGTGCTTTGGAAACTTCTAGAACATTCTCGAATAGTCTAAAGATGGACTCACTCGCTAAGGTAAGATAAAATCTAACGTTTTGTCAGTCCGCAAGTCCAGGTAAACGTAACCAAGCATTTTTAAACATCGCTCGTTTTTAAAGAAATGGCAGTTTTCAGCATGCTGTCAGCTGGTTGTTTGTATTTCTGTCATGTTTTTTGTGTTTGTATTTACGAAGGTTTTTATTTCTTTTATGTGTAGTTAGTAAATGCACCAATAAAATGATAGGAATCTTACAATTAAAGAGACATGACATTAAGCCAGACCCGATCAATCGAACTTGTCGAACCAATCGAATAATCGAACTCCGTCGTGCATTGAAAAAAAGCACCCCATGATATTGACTCAATGAAAAAGTGTGCCAAATTTCAGCCAAATCTGACAACTATTTTTAAGTGTCCAGCCTGGAGTCTGCCCTAAAGTTTTCGGACAGAAAACATCGTCAGATTCTAGCTCAACTGAAATTGAAAAGTCTATATGGTCCGTGGAATCTTCTATACTAATTGAGTTATGAAAAATTTCTATAACGCTAGCCAGTAACATATTAAGGTTTCTAAAATTGAACGCCGCGGCTGGAAAACCTATCCTCCTTCGATACAAAAGTCTCGCGCTATTCGGTTTCAAGACTGTCACGACGGATTTGCATATTTCGAACTATTTTATATCAACACACGCAACAAAATCCAACATTGTTGTTTGATGATTAAACTTCGTCTAACATTACTTAAAAAGGTTTCAATGTTGGTAGCATTGCATATTGCGCGGTCTTAATCTGTCCGCATGTGAAGCCAACAAACGGGTAAAACCTTCAGTGCTCAATCGCAAAGCGCGAGCCTCTCCTTCACAACTAAGGCTTTTTTTTCCTAGAAGCAACCCTCTCACCACCTCAGACACCTTTGGACGTCTGCAACGACGGGTACCCTCGATAATTTTGACAGGGTCACTATGGCATTTCATTGAACACAGACTTCCGTTATCTTAAAAAGACATATCATCGAGGCTTACGGACACAAATTTTTGACTAATGTAGAAAGTTTAGAAGTATAATTTTTATTATTGTATTCTACATTTTAAGCCGAAACAATGTCAGGAATTAACCCACATTATAGTATTTTAAAGGCTTTTGATGTGCAAGCAAAAGCGTTAACCGGCGTTTGCGACGACGTCTAGTAATATATATTAAAATTAACTGGATCAAAACGATAAAACTCAAATTTAAATATCCATTATCTTCACTGGTCAAAACTGATGCACGTAGCCCTTTACAATCATAAGATACATACAATCACGGACAAAATGTTGTAGACTTTTCAAAATCGAGCACGCTTAGTACGGCAAGCACGAGATCTGAACACACTGTGTGTGGGGGTGTCTGTGTATAGGGTGTCTGTGTATAGGGTATGTGGGTGTGTGGGTGGGGGCACTCGTAAAACCAGAAAGGAAAAGGGGTGTAAAAATTTTAACTAATTCAACGAGCACGCTTAGCACGGCGAGCACGAGATCTGAACACACTGTGTGTGGGGGTGTCTGTGTATAGGATGTCTGTGTATAGGGTATGTGGGTGTGTGTGTGGGGGCACTCGTAAAACAGAAAGGAAAGGGGTGTAAAATTTTAACTAATTCAACGAGCACGCTTAGCACGGCAAGCACGAGATCTGAACACACTGTGTGTGGGGGTGTCTGTGTATAGGGTATGTTGGTGTGTGTGTGGGGGCACTCGTAAAACAGAAAGGAAAGGTGTGTAAAATTTTAACTAATTCAACGAGCACGCTTAGCACGGCAAGCACGAGATCTGAACACACTGTGTGTGGGGGTGTCTGTGTATAGGGTGTCTGTGTATAGGGTATGTGGGTGTGTGTGTGGGGGCACCCGTAAAACTTAAAGGAAAGGGGTGTAAAATTTTAATTAATTCAACGAGCACGCTTAGCACGGCGAGCACGAGATCTGAACACACTGTGTGTGGGGGTGTCTGTGTATAGGGTGTCTGTGTATAGGGTATGTGGGTGTGTGTGTATGGGCACTCGTAAAACTGAAAGGAAAGGGGTGTAAAATTTTAATTAATTCAACGAGCACGCTTAGCACGGCGAGCACGAGATCTGAACACACTGTGTGTAGGGGTGTCTGTGTATAGGGTGTGTGGGTGTGTGTGTGTGGGGACACTCGTAAAACTGAAAGGGAAGGGGTGTAAAGCCTTGAGAGCTATTACTCCTATCCTGAATTATTCCTAATTGGTATTTGGGTTAGAATTTTATTGGTTTTCTAACAGCCAATCAGATTGCAGCTTTGTAATGTTCACCGAAACCCAGGAAAACTTGATGTGCGTTTTCTACGGTACCGAAAACATCATTTCAATCTGTCAGACGGCACTTTCTCATCGCTTTCCGTCGCTTCCGTAGATTTGGAATATTGGTTTTTAGTCTAGAGGATGTATACCAGATCTAAAATGTTGCGGAGATAATCTTTCCTTGAGTTTCTGTTTTGATTATCTCCCTAATGTTTAAATTAGGAAATTTAAAGAAGAGATTGGAAAATCAGCGCGGGATGGAAGAAGCGTTCAAGAAGCGTTCAAACGCTCGTTTTTCAAGAAGTCGTTGCATTGACTCGGGCAAAGATTTTCGAGCTTTTCCGAATTCGAATGTTGACTCTGAATTCGAATGTTGACTCTGTCTTTGAAAAATAAAATCATTGTTGTTTTGAAAACTGGATAAGAGACGTTGGTGCTTTGAAAAGAGACGGTGCTTGATGAAAACAAACGAATAGAAGAAAGCAGCTGGAGAATGAAAGAAGATGGAATTTTTATTGTTTCGTCAACAGGACAGCAGCCACAACATAGTTGTTGCTTCGTTGCAAAAAGAGGTTCAAAGCTGGAAAATGAACTGTATATTATGATGGTGGGAGAACCATTCCTTAGATGATTGGATCCTGGTAGTAGAGAACACAACATGAATTTGGACTTCTAGTATGTTTTGAAATGGAAAAAAAAAATATTTTGGATATGGATATTTATTCCTCCCCTTATTGAGTGGAGGAAGAACTTTTTGTCTGTTGTTGCTTTTTAAATTCTGGCTTGGCCGACCCTCGATGATATGGACTCCGTGGTTGTTGTTTGTTGTTTATGAATACGCATTGGTGGTCAGAGAAATAGAACATTGAAATGGGATTGTATTTTAAAGGATATTGTTGGTAATGGTAATGTTAATGACTTGTAAAATGTCAAAATACATCGACAAATTAGAAAGTGCGAAGGTGTTCGAAAAGGACACGCAAACACGCGTATGTTTGTAATGAACACTTCAATGGCTGTTAAAAGCACCCAAATTAACAGAACAAACATATTTTAATCGCGGTGATTAAATATTAATCTCACAGATTAAAATATATTCGAGAATATTATTAGAATGTTCGAAGCGATTGAAAAATGTTTGAGGCAATAGACGATATCGCGTTTAGATAAATGCAATGCATTCTGGTTTCTCGGGGACCCTCAAGGGAATTATAATCTATTCCAGATCATTATATAATCGACATTATAATTCCTTTGAGAGTCCCCGAGAAACCAGAATGCATTGCATTTATCTAAATGCAATATCGTCTATTACAAAATGTTCCATGCAACTAAAAATTGGTGATTAAAAAATGTTCACAGCGATTAAAAAATGTTCGAGGCGATCGAAAAATGTTCGGGGCGATCAAAAAATGTTTATCTACATAAAAGATTATTTGTTCCTTGCCATGAAGCAGTGTTGTAAGGCTCTGATTGGTCCGTTTTACAGTTTATTAATAGATCATTTTTTTACAATCCCAAAAGGGAATCTCAAAATTTAATAAAAAATAATAATAAAAACGTTTTTATTACATTAAGAAAAAATGTTTACAGTTTAAGATCTCCATATTCCGAAAGTCAATTCCCAAGGGAACTCATAGTTCATCGTTTCTATTTCAATTTGTAAGATTCCTTTTTTATCAAGGGAACAAATTAGTTACATAATTTGTTTTGAAAGGAACTTTTTGCTCATTTACAAGTATTCCCTTGCTGGTGCTATATGCACAGATAGTTCCTATTCTACAACGATTCAATGAGAGTAAAGAGAACCAAACCAATTCGGAACTCTCTGAACTCATTTTAATAGTCATTTCAACTATGTTTTAAAAGAACTAATTGTATATTTAAATTAAAAAAAACATTTTAATCAAAGAATACGGTATTTCACAGAATGAAATTTAAAGGATAAAAGGAACTTCATTAAAATAGTGAGATAATTCCTTTTTTCTGAAATTACGTGAAATTATCTAGATAATTAGTTCATTTAAGAGAGGATCGATGCAATCTCTCAAAAAGGCAAGTTCACTTTTTAAATGCTTATTTGGAAAATATGGAGAAATGAAGTGTGTACGCGATGAAGAGAACTTTCAGCAAGAAAGATTGGGAAGGCGTTGAAGGAGCAAGTCCCAAGGCTAAACGGCTCAAGCTGACTCCAAATGCAGCTGGCTTGTTTGTGTGTCCTGTTTCCAATTGTGACAGTGATAGCTACCACAGTCAAAGAGGTTGCAGAAAACATGTTGTGACGAAACACGGGTGGTACTTTTATTTTGAAAGTAAACCATAATGTTGATGAAGTTTTCACAGATAAAATCTATTCTTCAAAAAGAGCAGTAATCAGAAATAAAACTGGGAACATTTCATCTTTCTCGGACAAATGTCAACCGGCTAAAGACTTTATATTTTGGATATGCAGTGCTGGAGGGGGTTGCAAAGATGCAAATCAAGCGCTTCAAATTTGCCGAAAAATAATAAAGTTCTGTAAATTTTGTTTGGAAAATTTGGAAGAAAATTTTGAACTGACTTTGACTTTAATGGAATATTGCGTTGGATCTACGGAATATATAGAGAGATTTTTGAGATAACTGGAGAATGAATGCAAACTTGGCAAACCCGGGATGATATCTTACCTACAGTCATTGAGTCATTGCCTAGACTTTTTGAGATGCAGGGGTATACGCGCAGACAAAATAGCGATATTTCTGACCAGCGAAGTTTTTCTCTCTCGTGCCAAACAATGTCTGAGAAAGAAGATGCGGGTCGAGTGGAACACTTTACTTTCAATCGAGCATTTGGAGAGTATCAATTGCTGGGCGTCACTTGCAGATTTACAAAAAGTGATACATTTTCACGAGGACAGGTATAACCAAGTTGTAAATTTATCAAAGATCAATGCTCACATTGCCCACGATCTTTCTTTCGCGTCATCTTTCGTAGTTTCTTTGTTGCTTTTAAATGTTAAAGGTAGCAGGCCAATGACATTTCAATTTCTTACTGTGAAGATGGTTCTTACTGCTATGAAAACAGGAATGATTGATCAAACACACTTTAAAACTGAAGAACAATATGGTTTTGATTCACTTGTTTTTACTGATGACGTACTTTCGAAATTGAAAAATTACGTAGATCATGTTAGACCACGATTGAATTCAAAATGCGACTTTTTACTGGTCTTTAAAAACGGAAACCAGCTTAAAAACCTGGGAGATATATTTGGAAGAATGGTGTATCAAGCGATTGGAAAGTATATAACACCAACGTGTTATAGGCAGATCATCGAAACCGCTAGCGCTGAAAACCTGACCCTAGCAGAACAACGTATTGTCAACCTCGACCAGAAACACACATCAAACGTTGCCAAGGTGCACTATCAAAAACGAAAGTCACAAGATGTTGCAAGAAAAGCGAACGACTGTATGGACAAGTTGATAAAAGTTACATTGGCCAAGGAGAAACATGTAAAAGAAGATAAAATCGTTCTTCATGAAATTGAAAAGGAAGAAATGAAACAAGTGGCCTCCGAAAAAAAGCCAAGAAACAAGAAGAATGCTTTTACTACTGAAGAGGACAATTTTCTGTTAAAGGGTATAAAGAAGTACGGACAAGGAAAATGGTCTAACATCTTAAAAGAACCAGAGTATAAATTTCACCCTTCAAGAAAAAACTCTACATTGATGATGCGGGCAAAAGCAAGAAAATTTATTGAGTAACTTTGAAATAAAATTTAACGAAGTATTTGAAAAATTGTATTTAAAAAAATTAAATTAGGTATATGTGAAGTTAGAAGATTTTCTGCATCCTTTTGTTTCACTAAAATTAGATTTGGTAAAATTCTAAAAACCTTATTCTTTCTAATTCCTATATCTTTAAAAAAACTTGTACTTTCAAACAAAAAATATTTGAATTAGGTATATTTGAACATTGAATATCCTTTTAGCGGGCACTTTGTAAACCTTATCCCCTCTTATCCCCAGCTTGTCACTCGTTATCACTGCTTATCCGTCCTATCCCCTAATTCTGAGGTGCAAAGTCTTTCGGACATTGAACATACTTTTCGCGGACACTTTGAGAACCTTATCCCCTCTTATCCCCAGCTTGTCACTCGTTATCACTGCTTATCCGTCTTATCCCTTAATTCTGAGGTGCAAGATTTATCGGACATTGAGCATACTTTTCGCGGACACTTTGAAAACCTTATCCCCAGCTTGTCACTCGTTATCACTGCTTATCCGTCCAACGATGTACAAATAATAGATAACCAACTTGCCTTGATTCTCAAAAAACATCCGTGTTATGGTTGTAAAAATATTAATGACATTTTGCATCGTAAAAAGTGCAATTAAATAAAAACTTGCTTCATTTGCAACCTTCTATTGGACAGAATCGATCACGTGATGTATATTTTTCCAAAATTTGGGTTAGAAAAAGTGTATTTTCCTATAGGCAGCCTCACAGAAGGAATTTTTTAATTAGATATTATTGTTCTATAAACATTCATCTTTTTATTTTGTATCAGGCAACCTTCATGCACTTTTCATTCGTGAGATATCGCACTTCAAATCACACATGTTTTTCAGATAACATCATTTTATGAGCGTTTATTTATCCAGATGAAGATTAAGTGGTATCAGGCCGATCCGTAGTCAATTTGTCTAAAGATTGGTACCTTTATCTTTTGAAAAAAATTCCAAAATTTGCAGTAAATAACAATTCAAATTTTCTATCAATTCAGTGGATGTCAAAAAGTATGTCAAAATCTAGCTAAAAGCATAACACGCACTGCACACAGAGCTATTTAAAGGAGTGCTCATTTCAATAGGAAAACAATGGTTGTTCTCTTGGGAGAAGTGCCTTCTAGAGGTAGTTGGTTATCTATTATTTTTACATCGTTGATCCGTCTTATCCCTTAATTCTGAGGTGCAAAGTATTTCGAACATTGAAAATGCTTTTATCGGACACTTTGAAAATCTTATTCCCCTCTTATCCCCTGCTTGTCACTCGTTATCACTGCTTATCCGTCTTATCCCTTAATTCTGAGGTGCAAAGTATTTCGGACATTGAACATACGTTTTCGCGGACACTTTGAGAATATTATCCCCTCATATCCCTTGCTTGTCACTCGTTATCACTGCTTATCCGTCTTATCCCTTAATTCTGAGGTGCAAAGACTTTCGGACATTGAACATGCTTTTATCGGACACTTTGAAAATCTTATTCCCCTCTTATCCCCAGCTTGTCACTCGTTATCACTGCTTATCCGTCTTATCCCCTAATTCTGAGGTGCAAAGTCTTTCGGACATTGAACATACTTTTCGCGGACACTTTGAAAATCTTATTCCCCTCTTATCCCCTGCTTGTCACTCGTTATCACTGCTTATCCGTCTTATTCCTTAATTCTGAGGTGCAAAGTTTATCGGACATTGAGCATACTTTTCGCGGACACTTTGAAAACCTTATCCCCAGCTTGTCACTCGTTATCACTGCTTATCCCCACTATCACAGCATTTTTTGATTGTAAATTTGGCGGACACTTTCGATTTGCTTTTCTTCCTTATCCCACGCTTAGCTTCCGTAATCACACCCTTTATCCGCACCGTCACAGTTCTTTAAGAATTGAAAATTTGTGTAAGGGAAGACGAAAAGAAGTCTAATAATGTAAACCTTTCATAAAGCTTTATTTTTATACCAAATTTAAAAAATAAAGACCAATTTACAAACGAGAATATCAGTCGCTGTCACTAGAAGTTGATGACGGTACGTTGATGATGGGAGTATCAGTGCCATCCACTTTCCTGGTCACATCAAATTCAATTGACGAGTTCGAGTCGCTACTTTTGACCTTCTTGCTGGCTCATTCCTCTTCGTCGCTTGTGAGAGTTACCAGCTGATGGGATTGGTCGAAGATTGTCGATGTGCATCTTTTGAGACTGAGTGATCTTCTTTTAGTTGCTTTATTGGGTGCTGACGATGTCACAGCAGGTGGTTCGTCGAAGACGTCATTGTTGATCGAACTTTCGCTGTCTGTGGAAGGCTTTGGAATGATAGGACTCTCCAGTATGACCAATTTAGGCGAAGACGGTGGCGTTCGGGTTGGAGTTTTGGCTTCAGGCACAAGCTCCGGTCTAGGTGGTTGGTACGAGGTGATTTCGCTAAATGATTCCTCACTTGCCGAAGATGCACGTGCCTCTTGTTGAGTTAAAGGTTTTTGAGTTGATGGCTCTTGTTCTGCTTCAGGGTCAAAGTCAGGATACTTGCTGTAAAGTAAAGGATAATCAAACCAAGAGCGCTCATACCCCTTTCGCACCAATCAAGCGTCATATACGGTGTCGGGTCCTTCCCAATTACTTCGTAGCCTTCGTCTAAACATATTCTTCGCATTTTCTGTCAGTTGCAAAGAATCCCAAACATCATGCACGTTAGCTGCGAGGGTGATAACTTTTTCGATGTAATCCGTGTCACAGACCTCGCTTACGTTGTCGAACAGCTCTGTTTCCCACACAGATTTTTTTCCGTACATGGACGGAAGTATCATCGACGGTCGGGAGTATCTCATCTTTGTTGTTTGGTTTTGTTTTTTGGAATTGCTTAGGCCAGGGTTGGCAGTAACGGCTTGTCACTGTGCCGGGTGCATACTCGGCCCCCTTGGGCCCCGCAGGGTTGCTAGTAACGGATCGAATTTCAGTCAGGTTAAAAAAGGGCAATTTTACCCATATTATAATAAATTACCCCCGTATTTTTTGTCATCTTATAAGTATTTCCTAATTTAGTGTTCTGCTGTGCGAGTGTGGCTCAACGGATAGCGCGCTGTGTTTCTGATCAGAAACTCTTTCATTTGGTGGGTTCGAACCCCGGTCGGGTCGATATTTCAAGGTTTCAGATAAGTTTAAGATACTTCCGTCCGTCGATGATACTCCTGACCGTCAAGATGAGATACTCCCGACCGTCGATGATACTTCCGTCTATGTACGGAAAAAAAATTTGCGTTTCCCACTGGAGGTCCTTTACGGTCAGCTTGAATGATTGCATGGTCGAGTGCTTGAACCAATGCTGTGTTGTCGTCATTGTTTGCTTCGTCTTCATCGTCGACATTTTCGTTGGTCGCTGCATTGGTGCCTGCAGAGGGTGGTTGACTCAAACAAAATCTGTCCATCTCGTCTCTGTACATAAGGGACATTGGATTGAAATCGAAGTCATTGTAAATCGCTCCCGTTTGGACGGCGTTTGGCTGTAGGTGACTTGGAGCGTCGAAGATCGGTTCGTCCCGCAAGTAGTCGGCAAGATAGTGGAAGACTTCCATGCAATTCATTCTCAGCCAGCCTGAGAAAAAAGAGAAAAATTCGAAGTGGTTAGCAGTGTACACGGAGCCAATTCGAATTTGTTTCCTAGGAAGAAAAAACTAAAAAGATAATCAGATCAAATGGTTCCCCTCACCTGAGACTGATGTGTCTCTTCTTTTCAATGATGATGTCTGGAATACTTCCAATCGTTTACGGATGGCATCGCAATCGGTCTGATTACCAAAATCTGGATACTCGTTGGTAGTGATGAAAAACCCTGAATTGTAATTGATCCTCCATCCGTTCTTGTGCTTCTGTGGGACGAAGTTCATTCCACCTGAACACGTGAAGAAGTAAATTGAAAGAATTTAGATAGTGAGCAAGACACAAAGTTCCAAAATTGAATGGTAAGCAAGGCAAATTAGATAGTAGTGAATAAAACTGATCCAAATTTTCTAAAGAGCAGGCGCTCGAGCAATACCACAAGTACATTGATGGGTGTAAAAACCACTACTCACCTTGTAAAACACGTTTGGCATCTTCGCAAGAAAGCGAATCGGGTGTCCACTCGTCCATCATGAAGATCTGAGTATTGCTTTCGATCATGGCAGCAGAGAAACGGCCGTCGTTCATCACCCCGGCAATGTATCGGGCAGGAATGATGCCTTGAAATGGCGTGAACCAACTGGTCTTCCCTGAATCTGGTGGGCCAACCAAACACAATTTGGTTTCTTTATGTGGAAACTGGCCATGCATTAGTAGCTGGTAGTACTTTTGGTAAAACCGTTTTCGAATTCTAGGATTTCCAAAAGAGTTTTCCACGCCTTTGATGAATGGTTCGGGATGTGGTGTCCTGTCTGGATTATACAAGTACTTGACAAACGCGCGTGGTGAGCCTGATAAGAGGAAGAAACAATAGATTTTATTCACAATTTATACGAGTCTTCCAACAGCACTTTAACCCATTTAAATGTTAAACAGTGTCATCTTAAAAAAGACAGTGATAATTATGTACCTTTTAAATCGGCTGGTTCAAGTTGAAAGCATTTCTCACGGATGTTGAAGCAAGTGCCATAGGGCGTGACCTCAATGAAGTTGTAATCAATTTGTAAAGGTTTGATAATTCGACAAGCACTCTCAGACAACAAGTTGATTATTTGCGTTACATGCTGCACAATCTGGTCTGCCATTTCCGAGTTGCCCAAGACTAAGTGGATAAAGTTGTGGACCGAAGAACAAAAGACAAACGTATATCTAGCCTCTGGGACCTTTTTATAGACAAAGCCATCGAAAAGCGCGTAATCAAATTGGTTCATGAAAGCCTTCACTATTGTGATGCACTGCATGAGACGGGTGACAGGTTTTTGGGCAGCCATTACAGGTTGGTCTGAATTTTTGGAAAAGAAAATGAAGGACAGATTAAAACGAGACCAAGACGACCTATCACTGTCTTTCATCTATAATCAATAAACACACAGTGAAATTAGAATATTTCTTTTTACCTGCAGAAGTTAGGTCGACCAATTTCACAGCCATCATTCCTTTGACACATTCAACGACGTTTCTAAGTTCTTTTGCAACGTTTGTATCCATCGATTTACAAAGCCAAAGGGAAGTCAATATCTTCGACGAGTATCTGTCACCTTCAGTCATTTCGACATTTTCGATTGGGATTCCTTCCTGTTCTGCAGCCCCTTCAAGCATCGAATTTGTGATTTGGCATAATGATGGACCAATGTTTCATTATTCTGATCTTTTAGGGTAATGTACAGCGATGACACGAAACCATCAGTGATGGAACGGACACCTGATGAAAAGAGAAATTTTTACTTTACAAAAATGTGTGATAAGGTGGATAACAAGTGATAACGCGTGATAAGCCAGTGACAAGAGTGATAATTTAAAAAAAAAAATGTCCGCAAATTTCAAAGTGTCCGTAAAAATCTATTCTCTACAAAAAGCTGTGATAAGGTGGATGACAAGTGATAACGCGTGATAAGCCAGTGACAAGAGTGATAAGTTTTCAAAAAAAAATGTCCGCAAATTTCAAAGTGTCCGTAAAAAAATTTTACTCTACAAAAATGTGTGATAAGGTGGATAAGTGATAACGCGTGATAAGTCAGTGACAAGAGTGATAAGTTTTCAAAAAAAAATATCCGCAAATTTCAAAGTGTCCGTAAAAATCTCTTCTCTACAAAAAGCTGTGATAAGGTGGATAACAATTGATAACGCGTGATAAGCCAGTGACAAGGGTGATAAGTTTTCAAAAAAAATGTCCGCAAATTTCAAAGTGTCCGTAAAAAATTTTTACTCGACAAAAATGTGTGATAAGGTGGATAACGCGTGATAACGCGTGATAAGTCAGTGACAAGAGAGATAAAGTTTTCAAAACAATGTCCCCAAATTTCAAAAGTGTCCGTAAAAATCTTTACTTTACAAAAAGATGTGATAAGGTGGATAACAAGTGATAACGCCTGATAACCAGTGACAAGAGTGATATGTTTTCAAAAAAAATGTCCGCAAATTTCAAAGTGTCCGTAAAAATCTCTTCTCTACAAAAAGCTGTGATAAGGTGGACAAGTGATAACGCGTGATAAGCCAGTGACAAGGGTGATAAGTTTTCAAAAAAAATGTCCGCAAATTTCAAAGTGTCCGTAAAAATCTCTTCTCTACAAAAAGCTTGATAAGGTGGATAACAAGTGATAACGCGTGATAAGCCAGTGACAAGGGTGATAAGTTTTCAAAAAAAAATGTCCGCAAATTTCAAAGTGTCCGTAAAAAATTTTTACTCTACAAAAATGTGTGATAAGGTGGATAACAAGTGATAACGCGTGATAAGTCAGTGACAAGAGTGATAAGTTTTCAAAAAAAAATATCCACAAATTTCAAAGTGTCCGTAAAAATCTCTTCTCTACAAAAAGCTGTGATAAGGTGGATAACAATTGATAACGCGTGATAAGCCAGTGACAAGGGTGATAAGTTTTCAAAAAAAATGTCCGCAAATTTCAAAGTGTCCGTAAAAAAATTTTACTCGACAAAAATGTGTGATAAGGTGGATAACAAGTGATAACGCGTGATAAGTCAGTGACAAGAGTGATAAAGTTTTCAAAACAATGTCCGCAAATTTCAAAGTGTCCGTAAAAATCTTTACTTTACAAAAAGATGTGATAAGGTGGATAACAAGTGATAACAAGTGATAACGCCTGATAACCAGTGACAAGGGTGATAAGTTTTCAAAAAAAAATGTCCGCAAATTTCAAAGTGTCCGTAAAAAATTTTTACTCTACAAAAATGTGTGATAAGGTGGATAACAAGTGATGACGCGTGATAAATCAGTAACAAGAGTGATAAGTTTTCAAAAAACATGTCCGCAAATTTCAAAGTGGTCGTAAAAACTCTTCTCTACAAAAAGCTGTGATAAGTTGGATAACAAGTGATAACGTGTGATAAGCCAGTGACAAGGGTGATAAGTTTTCAAAAAAATGTCCGCAAATTTCAAAGTGTCCGTAAAAATCTCTTCTCTACAAAAAGCTGTGATAAGGTGGATAACAAGTGATAAAGCGTGATAAGCCAGTGACAAGGGTGATAAGTTTTCAAAAAAAATGTCCGCAAATTTCAAAGTGTCCGTAAAAATCTCTTCTCTACAAAAAGCTGTGATAAGGTGGATAACAAGTGATAACGCGTGATAAGCAAGTGACAAGAGTGATAAAAATTTTCAAAACAATGTCCGCAAATTTCAAAGTCTCCAAAAAAATTCAAATTGTGTTACGGGCTACAAAATTGCTTTCAAAATTTTGACTTAATCTTACTTCCCAGCTGGCACAAAACGTTGTTTTAAATGTTTATCTAACTTCAGAACGTCCATATAACGTTAGATGAACGTTACATACGACGTTAGATGAAGGTTACATATAACGTTAGATGAAGGTTACATATAACGTTAGATGAAGGTTACATATAACGTTAGATGAAGGTTACATATAACGTTAGATGAAGGTTACATATAACCTTAGATGAACGTTACATATAACGTTAGATGTACGTTAAAACAACGTTGTTTGCCAGCCGGGTTACGAAATGAAAAAATATTGACAGAAAGAAAATCCAAACAAAATATAAACTTCTTACCTCTTCCTTTGACAGCCTTGCAATGGAAAGTGTCAAGTCCGACGTCCATTGCCACCCTCGTTATATGGCTTTCATATGCCTCGATTGCCATATCTGGCCAGTCAAACATGATCCAAAAAGCGACTCCTGCAATGGCTTGCTGTTCATCGTCATTGTTGTTTTTCTTATCGTCATAGAGTGCGGTTCCACACGAAAAAAATCCTACCACGTGTGGCTCAGATGCCAATCTTTCTTCCAACTTCTGTCTTGCAAGCCACACTTCAACCTTTGATAAGTCTGGCAACATCACTCTAATACCACATGCTTGATAGTATTTTGAAACATGTGTCACTACGAAAGACTTTAAAGTTGTTTTCAGTAACGAGCAGCGCAGTTCCTTTTTCGGGTTGATAATATCTTGTTCCTCATCTTGAGGAGCACTCACAACATAGCTACTTCGTTCCATGTTATCAGCACGAGTTATGATTAATAAGGAACAAATTTCAGCTTTTATGGTTGAAACGATTAAAAATATTCGAGGCGATTAAAAAATGTTCGAGGCGATCGAAAATAGTTTGAAGCGATTGAAAACAGTTTGAAGCGATTGAAAAATGTTCCAGGCGATTAAAAAATGTTCGAGGTGATCAAAAATTGTTTGGAGCGATTAAATTATGTAAAAAATTATCCTCTTTTATTTTATTGGTCATTGGGGTTTCCGCAGACCTCGGTTGAGGAGGACTTTTTCAAACCCACCCTTTTTAAATCAAGTCATAGTGATTTGTTGAATACATTCTTGAGGGGTAAATCAGTGCGAAATAAGGACGAGATTTTGAGATTATTGGGATTTTCCAAAACTTCTTTTCAACCTTTGTTCATGTGTTGTTTAAAGAATCTGGAATTTCCGGCCGAAAAAAACAGATTGTTAAAAAACACTCTCTCATTAGAGCCTGGGAACGAAATAAACAATTTCATAATGTTTTTTTCGCCGATTTCAACTTGAAAGCGAATGGGAAATCTAATTGGTCAGCCCCGGTGACCCTTTAAATCCCTTTCACGATTTTTTTCCCGGAGGTCGTCGTCAAGACTTTCAAGTTTGAATCCGATTTCGGATTATTTTCGGAAAATAAGTTATCGGGAAAACTTTGGCGCGAAAAATATTTTTTCTTGGAAGAGAAAAGAAACACATAACTTCATTAAAAGATTTGCGCATAATAATAAAAGAACACTATAATTAAAAAGAAGAAAGTGAAAAACGATTTTTTTTGTTTATTCAATAAATTGAAAGAAGCTATTGTATTGTAAATAAATAGAGGGTGTAAAAGAAAGTTTTTTATGATTAGTTTTGAGGCTTTCTTACTTTTCTTGTCTGGAGAGTTTTTGTATGTAAGAAAGGAACGTCAAAGTGTGGCGTAACATAAACTTAGAATCGTCATAACTTTTGATTGCGTTATCGAAACTGGACGGAATTTCCTAAGCAGCTTCCTCAATATAAAATGCCCCTATTTATTCACATTATACTAGGTTCAACACGCCATTTAAATCAATCTGAATCAATTGACTATGTGATTACTAGACAGCTAACCGTGCCCCGGGGGAGGCACTTAGGCAAAATTGGGTATGGGGACGTGCCACTTATCAGGGTTTCTTTTTTAGGCTCTGAAGATATCTGACAGGTTCCCAAATTTACTAATTTTCAAGATGTGTATCTGATAGGGTCGATTTTTTATTATTTTGGACAATTTTTAGGATAGAAAACACAAAATCTTTCAAGTTTTCGTCTACTTTTATTTTCAGGGCGAAAATGGGAAAATTTTGAATTTTTCGTTTTGACAATAGTGCACCCCCCCCCCGGAACCGTGCACACTCAACTACTCAACTATAAACGAAGGGTGGCCTTGACTGGAGAAAAAAAATAAATCAACATAAAAATGCCAAAAGTGAACAAAACTGACGAAAGCCGCAGTGAACATATTATAAAGCGGCCGCCCTCGGATACTTTCTCAGAGAATAAAGAGCAGGTTTAAGACATTCTAACGAAAAGATTTATGTGAAATTCCAAGGATGAAATAATCCGATCACATCTCTGTCTGCTTTGGACAAATTAAACTTTGTGTTAAACTTTTTTTTTGTCTGAAGTTCAACCAAAATGAGCTTTTTAACCTCTTTGGCTTTAACATCGAATTAGGTTTCTTGATTGTACTTCCTTCTAATCGTTTTAAGCTTATTGGGCTGACCTTCCAGCGCAGCTGGTTTATTTTGTTTGAATTGCACATCCCTAAAATCACAGAAAAAATCGTCTCGACTGAGAAACATTCATAAAATTTCATTTGTCAAGGAAGAAAACATTAAATTCTCTTTCCAGACGCAAAGATCAAATTTCGAAAATCCTTACTTGGATATCAAGCTAATAATAATAGAATTTAGAATTTGAAAACCTCACTTGTCTAAATCATTTGACGCAGGAAATATCGGAAATAAGTTTGCCCTCGTCAAATCAGGTTTAGCACCCCAGTCTATCCCTACGAGTGATGTGATAGTGAGTTCTCGACGTGTCACTGAAACAGGGGTGTAATTGGTCAGCCTCGGTGACCCTTCAAATCGGTTCCGCGAATTTTTTCTCGCTCCAGCTCTGGATCAAAATTTTGGAACATCCGATCTCACTTTGATTTCTAAACTTTCTTCCGATCGGGTTAACTTTTTGAGTACTTTTAGCGTGTGTTGTTTTTACAGATCATAATGTGGTGTTTCAAGATGGCGGCTCAAGCGATAAGTCGATAAAGTGTTGTTCCAAAGTATTTCCAGTGTGAATCTGTTGCAAGCTTCAATTTCTGTCATTTATTTTTCTAACTCGGCAAATCAAACACATGATTTTCATCAAGGGGATTCTTTTTCTACATCTTTTGAAGGTTTAAAGCCGTTTGCTCAAGTTTTTGTTTATGTTGAATTTTCTGATACTTTTTATTGTTGCTTTTTATTACAGTACAGCAGTCAGGGACTCGTAGTTTTTGCAATAAAAACATATTTTTCTTGTTTGCCTCTAGAGGGGGGATTGATGGTGTTATAACAGTATAATGCTATTGGAATTTGATATACATATATAGAAATAGAGTATACAAAAGTACAACTACTGTCTAAATTTGATAAAGACTGGATGCAATCGTGTTTTTTTGGACTTGGACGTGTTTCGCTTCAGACGACCCTGCCGATACACCGTACATTCCGGCGTTATTTTTTGTCTGGTGTTTTCTTCATTAAATTTTCAAAAGTGCACACTGGACTACACCGGACTGCACGGCAGAAAAAGACAGTTTTACGATTCAGGACAACTCCGTAAAAAGACAGTTTTCCGGAGTTATAAGACACCGTTTGACGTAGTTTTACCTGACATCGTTCTATTTCAGGAAGCGAACCACGGAGTTGTCCTGAGTTCCATGAACCCGTCCATCCTGAGTTTTACGGAGTGCGTAAAACAATACCTAGTTTTACGGACATAGGAAAACTTTGCAAACGTTGCCTTGTATTAAGCGTTAAAAAGGGGTTATACGCAGTTTTCCGGACTGCGGTATACTTAGGTAACATAGTTTAGCAACGTACGTAAAACCGACAGAGTTACACGGAGTTTTACGATGTGTGTAAAAAGTGACAAGGTTTAACGAGGTTTGCAGTAATGTGAAAAACCAGACAACCGAAAATAGGATGCGTTTTTAAAACTATGGACTTTGTATCTTTCAGAAACGGTTGATACTATTAAAAGTTTAATTCAAAGGATGTTTCAATCCAAATGATTGCATTTGGGAACTGGATTGAGAAATGAAAATGTGTAGATAAATGAAATAGATTTTTAAATTTTCTCTTATTCTAAAATGTCATTAATCTTATTAGTTGAAAAAATAAATAAATGTTTGGTACATGAATATTGTGAATATACTAAATAGTTTTAAATTAGTCAATTAATTGTATATAATAAATACTAAATATAAAATTGTTAATTACATCACTTAGTCACAAAAATTAATATTGTTCATAAATAAGATAAATTTTAAAGGATATTGTTAGTTAAAGTAAGGAAATTACTAGAACAAGAAGACTGATCCCCACCGGTCACAAAATCTTAACAAGTCACTGAGACAGGTTTACTTGCACTTTACGTATTTTCAATTGTAAAAACGGGGATTGAAATTTTATTTGTAAAGCCAGATTGACATTATTTCATTGTTATTGAGGTCTGAATCGCTGCTTCAAAAATGCTAGAGCTTGCAAAAACATTGCAGTTATTCAGACCAATCATCAAAGCAAAAGAACCCGTGTTACGTCACTTGATTGTTTCGTTTCTTTTATAAATTAGATTTTAACAACACGAAAGTTTGCGTGGCAAAATGTTGATAAAGAACTGAAATGAATTGCCTGTATTTTTAAGGGATTTGTGTATTGTTTTAAGCAAACAGATGTATGCATAGATGATCGACTTTTACTTAGACGTAAAAATTAAACTTTAAAAAAATATGATATTAAATAATTCTTTTTTTCGCAATTACTTGATTCAATTAAAACAATTACTTGGTTTTTATATTTAATTTTATATTGTTTACCTTTGGGACTTGAAGGCGTGAAATGTGATAAATTGTTTTTGATTTGTCAACAAATATGTCAATTACGTGCTTTGATGTAAAGTGATGTCATCAATCTGAAAGAAAATCAGATATAAATTCAGTCTACGCAAAAGAACTTTCAAATATGTAGAAGAAGTCTCATATCCTAAAGAGTAGTATAGTACTTAAGATTTCGCCCGTCTTAAAACGTCAAATCAAACAAGTGTGCTTACATATATTTTTTAATACAAAATATGTATGACTGGATTAAAACTTGCCAATAAAAAACTCTCATTTTCAAAAAGACAGAAAAATACTAGCACCGAACCGACCCTCCAAAAGGGTAGTTCTTTAGAAGATTTCGCCCGTCTTAAAACGTCAAATCAAACAAGTGTGCTTTCATATATTTTTTAATACAAAATATGTATGACTGGATTAAAACTTGCCAATAAAAAACTCTCATTTTCAAAAAGACAGAAAGATACTAGCACCGAACCGACCCTCCAAAAGGGTAGTTCTTTAGAAGATTTCGCCCGTCTTAAAACGTCAAATCAAACAAGTGTGCTTACATATATTTTTAATACAAAATATGTATGACTGGATTAAAACTTGCCAATAAAAAACTCTCATTTTCAAAAAGACAGAAAAATACTAGCACCGAACCGACCCTCCAAAAGGGTAGTTCTTTAGAAGATTTCGCCCGTCTTAAAACGTCAAATCAAACAAGTGTGCTTTCATATATTTTTTAATACAAAATATGTATGACTGGATTAAAACTTGCCAATAAAAAACTCTCATTTTCAAAAAGACAGAAAGATACTAACACCGAACCGACCCTCCAAAAGGGTAGTTCTTTAGAAGATTTCGCTCGTCTTAAAACGTCAAATCAAACAAGTGTGCTTACATATATTTTTAATACAAAATATGTATGACTGGATTAAAAGTTGCCAATAAAAAACTCTCATTTTCAAAAAGACAGAAAATACTAGCACCGAACCGACCCTCCAAAAGGGTAGTTCTTTAGAAGATTTCGCCCGTCTTAAAACGTCAAATCAAACAAGTGTGCTTACATATATTTTTAATACAAAATATGTATGACTGAATTAAAACTTGCCAATAAAAAACTCTCATTTTCAAAAAGACAGAAAGATAATAGCACCGAACCGACCCTCCAAAAGGGTAGTTCTTTAGAAGATTTCGCCCGTCTTAAAACGTCAAATCAAACAAGTGTGCTTGTATAAATTTGTTGATGCTAAATATGTATGACTGGATTACAACGTACTAATAAAAAACTTTTTTCTGGTTATTACACTAACCCAAAGTGAAATTATCGATCAAAATAAATATGCTAACGAAAATACTTATCTTTATTGTCCATTTGGTTTTTGATGTATGGCTTTGGAAGTTGATACGTTCTCAGTGGCGAGGAAAGTCCAAAGAAATAATCTGCGAGCTAAGATCTAAGATAGAGAAAATTTTGTCAGTCTTGAACATTTCCTAGTTAAAATTATAACTTAAAAGACTTTTCAATTGAAAAAGCAAATTGGTCAAGAATAGAAAATTTCCTTTATTTCACAATTAGAAATTAACAAGAAAATTTACCTGGTTGTTGGTTTCGTAGACTTTTTGTAACTTCCCCTCTTGAAAACACCATTTTGAATGTAACTCTGGCGCCAAACAATATTCAATGAATGAACCGCGTTTTCAGAAGAATGGGAACTAAAATCCGTCTTTATTCCAATATCCCGATCGGATAAAATTTGATCAGGAAAACTCCGTAAAACTATTTTTTTCATCTCCCGATGTTATGAAAATCGAAAATTGGTTTTCCGAAGTTTCACGACACGCACTTGCATAAAACCAACTTTTAGACACGCATGCAAACTGAGGAAAATTACGATGAAAATTTACGATTATTTTGACGGAGTTTACCGAAATTAGGAAACTCTATGTCCGTAAAACGCCGTTTAACTCCGCTTTCCATCGATTATCCTGAATTCTCCAAACTCCGAGAAACTCACTTTTTTAGCCGTGCTGTCTGGTACATTTTTCTCTCGGAAACAAAGTACACCAGACACTATACCGGAACTTTTGTCCAGTGATTTATCCATATATTTGCGCACCTGACAAACTGCACTGGAATGTCCTGTATATCGGCAAGGTTGTGGCTTCAGTCATATTACGTAAGGCAGATCGCAAAAAATTGTTTGTTTCCCGTCATTTCTACTTTAAAAAGTGGGTCGTTCGGTCGGTGGATCGAAAATATTTTTCTGTTAAAGAAGCAGCTACATCTTGTTGAAAGGGAATCGGCGTGGACTGGTCCGAATTAAAAAATCGAGAAACCGTCAACCGTGGATAAACTGGTTTTCGGTTTACCCTCCATTAGCACGCGGCTCGCTACTTCGATTTGAAAACTTGTAAACACAGAGCGTGCAGAGGTTGACAGTGGGAATCCAGCAAAGCAGCGGAAAAGCTTTCAGACTTGCAGACTCTACCTGCTGCCGTGGTACAGTGGTCATCGACCTTGATTCCTGTACGGGAGATCAAGGTTCTATTCTTACTCACAGCAGCTCGCTTGGCAAGTGAGCGAACCTTCGCCCGGGTCCACCCATGCCATGTGAGGGGAATTGGGTAGTCAGTCCAAGGTGCTGACGGGACACTAACTTGGTGTCTATAGTTGCAAAAATAGGCTTCTCAGCCTCCTGCAACTCAACCATATAGACATAGACATAGACGTAAATCAGGGTCGGTCAGATGACGGGATCCAAATGATGACGATCACATCTCCTATTATTGGACTTGCAAAATTATAACAAAATGGTCTTTGGAATTTGATCAATTATATATATTAGTATATATGCATAAAAATTAAGAAACGTTGTATTTCTTTTCAATACTTAAAGTTTCATGCTTACGCATTCATCAGTTGATTAGAAATAACTATCAAAACAAAATTCCACGTTTATTTAAAAAATTCAATACAGCGTCTTCATATAAAAAAAATTGACGTCAATCTTTAGAATCGAAGTTTTCAAGTAGGTTTTTGTTTATGTGCCGGCATTTTGAGATAAGTTCAGATCTAGAGCTCAGTAAATTGTCTTTACGCAAAGAGATTTCAAATTTTTCGTTCAAACAAAGGTCACATTTCAGGCTGCTTCTGTTGAACGGTTTGCACTTTCTTACAATTCGCTATTAGCCAAAATTTTGGAGCCGCTCGCTGCGCTGCAGTTGATGTGCGTGTCGGGACAAAAATCGAGGCGGAAGCCATTTTTTTACATTTTTGGCTTACAGATTTGGTGATTCTTGGGAAGAAAGAAGAAGAATACTACTTGGAACCAACATCAAATGTATTGGAATAGACTTCTATCATACATTGGAATAAAAGACAATACTTTTTTAACATAATGAATGTGTGAAACTTGCTTTTTTGTTTACAAACTTCACTCAAGTAGTTTGTTTCGTCGATTTCGCTGCTTTCGCTGTTGATGGAGACTACTAACTTGCAGAAGTAACTTTATATTGGTGCAAACAATGACTATAATAGCTTCACAAACATTCCCTATCATGGAATTCAGCTGAGAAAGATTTTTTTCGATCGCATTGAACAGTTTTGATATGAGGAGAGATATCCAAGATATAGGCTCATTCAAACATGGTTTCACCCATCCCTTTAGATAACAATAATTTCATGAATCATTTTATTCATCTAAAAAATGGCTGAAGAGACACTAACGGTCAGATCGGATTCATTGCTGACTGCGCTGAGGGATAAACTTTACTTTAACTCTCAAAATTTTGTCGTTGAATCTTCCCAGTCGTCAAAGACCGAGTTATAATGTTAGAAACGTGACTGATTTTGGGGTATGTTTTACGTGCAGGTTTTGATTGGATCCAGGACAAGAAAAGGGTAAGCGAATCCAAAGAAAGTGCCCAAAAATTCTGAAATTTTGAAAGTACCGCAAAAAATTGAAAGTACCTTATGACATTGACATGATTGTGTATATCATTTTATTGTTTTGGATATCCGGCATACCGTCAACGGCTCTAACTTGGTCTAGTGTCATATCATGGGATGGTTGACTTTCTGAACTGTTTTTTCACTGTTAAATCTCTGTTGACAACAAGTTTGTTTTCTATGATTTTGGACTGTGTTAATTTAAAATGACTTTTAATAGGTAGAGGTTCGGTAAAATGATTGCCGAATTGCTGTCCCATGTTTTGTCAGACTGTCCCAAGTTAGAGCCCTTGACGGTACAAATCCACTTTGTAGTCATTGCATTTTCAGGCAAAGTTATGATGCCTAAAGCACTGTCTGAAATTATTTTTTTATTTGGATTATTAGTTATCAGTGCTCAATTCTGTTCGGTGGAAAAGCTTCCAACTTCCCAACAGAAAAAGTACTGTCACAAACATTTGAACATTTTGAACATTTTGAACATTTTGAATATATTTACTACCCAGGTGAGGTAGAAGGGACACCCCTTTTAGAAACTTAATTCTAATAAAAATACAGAGGTCGACCTAAGAAAAAATATACATATATAACCGTAAAAACTATAAACTTTGTTTGATATTTACATTTAAAAAATAGCCTTATTAGCTACAGGATTTATAAATATAAAACCAGTTACATCTGAGAAAAAAAAAATAATAATAATTAAATAATAATAATAATAATAACAATATTTCTAAATCTCGTACAAGCTCATGCAGATAACAAAAGAGAAATTTTTCAATTCTTTGAGTTTAAGTTCTGAAAGATTATCGTCGGAAAAGATACGTTGAAGCTCATTCCATTGGTTTGAGGAAATCCTTGTGAAAGAGTGCAATCCATAGTTAGTGTTGACATTGGGTCGAAAAATTAATTCAATGATTTTATCTCTAGTTCCAATCTCATGTTGGGTTTTCATGAATTTTAAAGTGTTTAGGGATTCCAGAGGAAGATTTTGGTTGAAATATTTATGAACATACATAATGTTCATAACTTTGACTTGATCAAAGATATTGAGAAGTCCTAGATTAGCTAGAAGAGGATTGGCAGATACCATAGGGCCATTGAAGGTCATGATTCTGGCCGCAATATTTTGAAGAGTTTGGATTCTGTGGGTTGTTGTATTGTCACGCAAAGCCCAGATTTGAGCAGCATATCTAGCATGTGAGGCAAAAATTGCATGATAGACATTGACTAAGGTTTTTGTAGGAACATAATGACGTATTTTTGAGAGAGCTCCGTTTGCTCTGCGGAGTTTAGTAGCAACGTTCGAGACATGTTGCTTCCAGTTAAGATGCTCATCAAGATAGACTCCAAGATATTTAACCCACTTACTGGGTGTTAGAACTTGACCGGCCAGCTTGAGTCGGGGAATGCAATCAGGGCGCTTCCAAGGAGATCGAAAGATAACAAATTCAGTCTTACTTGCATTGAGAGATATTTTGTTGGCCTTGAGCCAGCTGACCAAAACCCTAAGATCTGCATTAACTCGTCCACACAAAGACCATACTGTACTAGAAAAGTTAAGAAGATGAGTGTCGTCTGCAAAGTGGTAGGTTTCAGATGTCTTAATACAGGAATGTAGATCATTGATGTAGAGTAGAAAGAGCAATGGCCCTAGGACAGAGCCTTGAGGGACACCATGTCTTATAGGTAGAAGCTCAGAATTGGAATTAGATAGAGAGACAAATTGAGAACGGTCAGAAAGATATGACTTGAACCAAGCATTTTCGATGCCACGAATACCGTAGTGATCTAATTTAGCAAGAAGAATTTCATGATCAACAGTGTCAAAGGCCTTCTGGAGATCAACAAACACGCCACAGGCAAATTCTTTATTATCAAGTTTGTTTCTAATTCGCTCTGTGATGTTTATAAGGGTATCAATGGTTGAGTGAGCTTTCCGAAAGCCAAATTGTTTTGAGTAAATCTGGTTATACCGATTTAGAAAATTTATTACTCGAGAGTAAGCTACCTTCTCGTAAATTTTTTCGATATTAGAAAGCAGAGATATAGGCCTGTAGTTAGAAACATCCAGAGGTGATCCTTTATTTTTAAAGACAGGAACGACTTTGGAGATCTTAAGAGATGAGGGAAATATTCCTGTTTCAAAGGATTTGTTGATAAGGAAAGATATTTGAGTGGATAAATCTTGGTTCAAAAGTTTAAGTATTCTGACTGGGATGCTGTTCGGACCTGAAGATTTAGAGGGCGAGAAGGAATTAATTATTTTAGTGATTTCTTCTGGGGTCGTTGGCGCAAAAAATATTGAGTTTTGATTTGGGTTTTTCATGAAGCTTGAGAAATGATGGTTAGGTGGCTGCATCTTTTCTCTGATAGAGTCCGCTATGGAAGTGAAGAAATCATTAAAAGAATTAGCAACTCTTTTGGGATCAGAGGTTACAGTGTCCCCAACTGAGATTGATATAGGGCAAGTTGACTTACCTGATTTTGAAGAAATAATGTCTCTAACACCAGACCATACTTTTTTCATATTTTTAGAGTGTCGGTTGAAGTAATTAGTAAAATGAAGGTACTTACTCCGTCTAGTTAATGAAACAATTGTATTTCTATAGGTGTTATATTTATTTTTGTAATTTAGTTTTTCTTCTGCTTTTTTAGTTTTTAAGTATTTTCGTTGATAAAAATCTCGTTTTGACATAGATTTTACTATGCCAGGGGTGATCCAAGGTTTGAGCTGTGATTTGACTTGATTTTTTGTAAGTTTGACTGTGGGAATGTGTCTCTCCAGAAGGTCTTTGATTTCATTATTAAAAACATCAAAACAAGCACTGGGGTGGAGATGAGAGGATTCATAAAGAGCAGCCCAGTCAATATCTAAGTAGTCAAGAATGAAGTTGACCTCATTAAATTTTTGCCAGTCTTTCCGAAAATAGGGACCATTGTCTAAGATTTTGTCAAGATTAAGAGAGGGGAAAAGGCAGAATTGTGGTAGATGATCAGATATAGAGTGGCATATATTACCTGAAATTGTTCCTGACTCAGAAGGGCTAGAAAAAATATTATCGATGAGAGTTTTGGAATGGTCAGTTATCCTTGTAGGGAGAAGAATTTGAGGAAGAATAAGGTGGGAGTCAAGGATATCCATGAATGATGAAGCCTCAGCTGATTCTTCACATTTGAGCAGGTCTATGTTGAAGTCACCAAGCAAAATAATTTGTTTTTTCTCACGTTTTATTTTGTGAAGCAGTGGTTGTAAGAATTCTTCATTGAAAGTTTTTATGGACATGCATGGATGGCGATATATGTTACCAACTAAAATGTTGGGACGGTTTGAGAGAATGACTTCAACAAAGACAGATTCAAGACTGAGAGATTGATAACAGGAATTACTGAGATCTTGTCTGGGTTTATATAGAAGTTTCTTGGAAATGTAGAGAGAGACCCCACCAGCAGAAGATTCTGTCGGAGTGAAAAATTTTTCATACCCTGGAATAGTGAAGTCACTTTTTTGTTCCAGGGGAACAGATTCTAGAGTAGATTCAGGCTGGTCGGTCAAGCTTCTAGTTTCAGAGATACCAACAAAACTAAAACTGGAATTTATCAATGCTAGAAGATTTATTAGTTTGTCAAAATGTTTAGACATTGATGCAATGTTTAGATGGAACGCAGAGCAATCAAAATTATTTTTAGAGATTACGTCATTGAGTTCGTTGCAGTCAAGGTAACTGCAACTGTTGTTGTGAAATTGGATGTTATCTTCTTCATCTTTTTCACTGGCAGTGGTGCCAGTGACGACTTTGTTAAGATCAGAAAGTAGTGTTTTCAACTCATCATTAAGATTGGAGCTAGAGAAATCAGTTGTTTTTTGGTCTTCAGGTTTATTATTGAAAATATACGAACCTGGTAATGTATTGTTAATGCAAACAGGACAATACCAGTTTGGAGAATTGGGTAAAGACAGAGCTTGAAATTGTTTTCGTGATAACCCTGAACATTTGTGTTGGTGGGTCCAGAGGTCACATATGTCACATTGAATTGAATTACACTTATCACTAACAGTTTTTTTACAAACAGGACATTTGTCCATAAATGAAATGAGCTTAAAAAATTCAAAAGACGAGAAAAGTGTTTAAAGTAGTAAGAATCAGGCAATAAATGCAATGAGCTATGTACGTGAAGAGATTGTTGAGGTGGTGAGAAATAATAAAAAAATATACCTAAGATGAAATTGTTAACGAACTTTTCTTTCTTGGAGCATAGGTTGGAGTCATTCTACGTTAGTTTGTGTTAGTTTCAGCATTCAGGTTGGTTAGCATAGTTACATAGGGGCATCAAATCGTTCATAGTTTAGATCATGAATAATATAAGCAAGATGGTCCTCATTTGTAAAAGTGTGAATATTTCTGCCACGCAAAGGATTTTTGAGGCAAGCTTTCAAATTTCCTTCAATGTCCGCAAAAATAAAATTTACCAACTTGTTAAAAATAGTTCCTTCTTTAGAAATTTTCTCTTTCAAGGATTTGAGAGTTTTCGAGCGTTGACGAGTAAGAGAAGGTTGAAGTGATACCAGTGAATCCTTCTTGATTTGTCTTCGTTTCATGTAAAGACTCTTAACAGTTGAATGTTTGGAGAACTTTACAATTATTGACTGCTTTCCATTGATAACTGGTCCAACTGGGTGGGCTTTGTCAATTGATGATGTAGTGACCTCAGGGGCACTTTTTTCGAGGATTGTCTTGATGTTCCCAACATGGTCAAAGTTTTTGTCATTAGTTGCAGGAACACCATTGACAACAATACATGATCGTCTTGAGTATTGTTCAGCATTGTCTAGTTCATTTTTCAGTAAGGTGGAGGTTTGTGAAGATATAGCGATTTGAGAATTAGCAATAACCAGGTTATGTTCAAGATTATCAACTCTTTTTGATAGAGTACTGACCTCTTTTTGTAGGGCTAAGATTGTAGTTAGCATCACTTCTTTGGAGATGTCATCCACGTCAATATCGATGGTATTGTTCTCGCTATCATCTAATTTTTCAAGCCTTTTTGTCAAATTTACCATAGCAGGAGATTTCTGTGACAATGTTGGTGTTGAAACATTTTCTTGTTGGACTGCTTTCTTCCCTTTGTTGGGCATTTTGTTAGTGAATTATTATAGCTTGATGTTTTAATAATTGGATTTATGAAGATTGTTGATGGATGCTTCAGATTGACTTGATAGTTGAGTTGATTTGTAGAAGTTTTTCCAAAGTTATCAGAGCTACGCCGCCATTTTGAAAGTCCGTGTATATTCTTTTATTCCTTATTCTTTATACAAAGGATTATAATAAAAAATTTTTGAGATGTTTTTACTTTATCATTTAAATATATAAAATTTGTACAAAATTTGCTTCAACCACATATTTTTATGCTTGAAAATAGTTTATAAATTCTATTCTGTTGAATAATTTTGTGGTGGTAAAGATAAGAAAAACATAACATGAAGTCAAGTCAAACACTCAAACACTCAAACATGTTTATGTATAATTTTACTTTTTACCTATTTCCCAACCCAAAATCTACCTATCATACTCAACTGAGGCCCAAAGTGAGCAGATAAGATTTTCTACGAAAAGTAATAGTCCAAATAAGGCATATACAGTACTAAAAGTTCATAGGCTATAGGCCAAAGACTGAGCCCGGAATAATTAAAAATTCCCCCAACTATGAGTGATTATTCACGTTTCATGTTTGGAAGAGGCTTTTTCTTGAAATCCAATGAAAGTTCCAACATAAATCCAATCTCTTTTTCCTATTTTTTGCTGGTAAAAAGAAGGGGGAGTCTCATTGTTTTCTTACCAAATATCTGCGAATGCCGCCTAAAAACGAAAGCGAAAGTAATTTTTGTCCCTACAAGCTGCGCACGGCAGCGCAGCGAGCGGCTCCAGAATTTGGCTAATGTAACTTTAGGGTTTGTCTGGTTACGAGAATGCCGCCAAAATTCGTTCGAGAGCTCGGTTTCATTTTCGTATTTGGCGTGGTTGAACGATTTCTTGTGGTTCGCATATCGCTTTTTGAAGGTTGTTTCTGCGACACCGATGTAAATTTTTGGTGGTAAATTCTCGTCGTCTGTTGTCAGTGTGGCTTCGTAAACAGTATTTTTAGCTAAGCAGTTACCGTTCATGGGGCATTGATTTTTGACGATGCAGTTGCATGTTTTTGTTGGTTGTACGATGTCTTGCTTTTTGAGTACTGCTTTGTTATGCCCATCGATGATGGCTTTCATGTTGGTCGTGCAGCTATAGTCAAGTTTGACTGTATTTCGATTGAACAGCTTGTGGTATTTATGATGACGAGGAAAGTGTTTGTCGATCAACTTCAAGAACTTTTGTGCGATATTTGTTTCGACTGATTTGCTGAAGGGAGGGTTAAACCAAATGACGTTGCGTTTTCTTTGGCGTGTTTGTGGTCTGTTCACTGTTGGTGTGATATATATATAAGAAAACATTTTATTTTCATACTATATATATTGATGATTTGTGTGCCTTAAATGACAGAGATGAGTTTCATAATTGCTACAAACAGATTTACCCTAAAGAACTAGATCTCAAAGTTGAGCACCATGGAAACCATGCATCGTTTTTAGATTTAGATATCACCGTTGAAAACAATATTTTTAGATATAAACTTTTTGATAAGAGAGATGCCTTTCCCTTCTTCATTGTAAGGATGCCACATGCCGACAGTAACATCCCATCGTGCATTTTTTATGGATCCGTCTTTTCAGAAATTTTACGGATAGCACGTAGCACACTCATGTTTGAAGATCTGACTCCTAGAGTCACTGAGCTTTTCATTCGAATGCGAAACCAGGGTGCTTCAAACGCTTTCTTGAAGAAGCAAGTTGTCAAATGTTTTTCCAGGTTTCCTGACTGTTTTATGAAGTATGGGAAAACCGTCGAAGAATTTTTACATATTTTCAAATTGTGAAATTGTTTCTTGTGTATTGTATGTGTGTTTGTTTTGTTTTTTTCTATCTAAAGAATCAGCATTAGCATCGGAGGTATTCATTTCCTACTTTTCTTTGCCCTGTGCAGTTCTCCCGTCGCGGCACGCCGAACCGGGTTCTCGGCCAACTTACGATTCTATTCTTTTCAGTTTTTGTGTGATTTTTTCTATTTTTATGTAAGATTGTGTTTGTTGTAGTGTCTGTTTGTTGTCTGTTATTTATTTGGAAGCTGCTGGTCAGTTCCTTTTTCTACTATGTTTTCCGAAGGCGACTGAGTGTGGGCCCTTAAACACGTGGAAAGTCACTATGCCAGTCACAAGTCTGGGACTTCGGGTTTTGTTTTGTTTATGTATCCTTTTTTTTTTTTTTTTTTAATTTATTTGATGTGTTTGCTTTTGTATTTGTCCCCATTTTGTATGTATTTTGATGAACTTACGGAAGTGTGTTTATCAAATAAGTTTTTTGCAATTCATTGTTTCTCCACTATTACTTTTCTTCTATCTTCATTTGGATTAGGTTTTTCTTTCACATACCACTATTTAAGGAGGTCATCGACCCTTAGAGACCCTTTTTTGAAAAACACTGTTCTGCAAAGTTATTTAAAGTTTTTTTGGTCCAAATTGATAGTATATACTGTAAATAAAAAATTCAGACAATTTTTTTCAAAATGGCACCCCGTTGCTAGGGGCTACGGCCCCGGCAACCCGGAAAAATAGAAACTTTGCGACATTTTTTCTCAAGTTAGCTTTAGAATTAGAAGCTGAAACTTGGCAGGATTGTTACTTGGATGAAACTCTATGAAATGAATGAAAAATTTTTTTCTGCATAGCAACGGTTGCTATGGAAACTAGAAAATCATGTTTTCCCTAGTTACCATGGCAACGGTTGCTAAGGGAAAAATTTTTTCATCCATTTCATAGACTTTCATCCAAGGAGCAATCCTGCCAAGTTTCAACTTTTAACTCCCAACCTATCTTGAGAAAAAATGTCGCAACCGCCAATTTTCACCAAATTCGACATTTTGAGAAAACATGTGGTAAAGTTAGAAATCACTGTTCCAATAAGGAAAATAGCTTTATACGTAGTTTCTTTTGCTAATTTTAGTTGATTTACAAATACTTTAAATCATTTCAATAGAATAATTGGTTAAACTGACTCAACTGGGACATTTTGGCCGATTTAAGCAATCTGAGGTGCATCCTCAAAATAGCCTGCAGTTGCGCAAGAATTGCCGCAAAACAGTTTAAAAGGGTACAAGGAGCAAAAATTTTTGCTTTGTTCACTTCAATAATGATTTGAATCTATCCAAGAGAAAAAGACCAAAAAGTCAACTGTATTTGTCCAAATGCTGCCTTGAAATTCCCAGTGTTTTGTGTAAGCTACGTCCACATATAATTTTGTACTTTCACTTTCACTTTTAAACAGTTTTTCGAAATGAACCGAAATGAACCGAAATAAACCAAAATGATCCAAAATCGTAGCAAATCATCTCATACATGCTTACTCACTATAAATGGGTGTTTAAAAGAATCTCATAAGAATGATGGTGATGAAAATACAAAGAAAAAAACAAAGAAAATTATTTACGTACCTTGTGCTTATCTTTGGAGGTTATTATAAACTCAATTCAGAATAAATCTCATATAATATTGAGAAGCATGGTTCCTTGGAGTATTAAAGACCTCTTTTAAGTAAAAATGAGCTTGAAAATGCCACTCAAAACAGGAAATAAACACATAGAAACACATAAAGCACAGAGGTTACTCTCAGTCAACCCACCTCTCAAATGATTTCAAGGGCGGTGAATATTTACAATGTTTATAACTCGATCGCGGTACGCGTAAGCGACTTTTGAACTTAGCATAAAGAATCTTTGCGACTTTAAGACGTCCCGTAAAAAATTTCAAGCAGCTTGAAGCGCTAGAAGCAGAATTATAGCTGTTTTATCCCTGGGCGGAAATACGGGCGCAAACGGGCGGAGACCAATTTCTGTCTAGGTAAGCATCTTTATAACTAAAATTTTTAACCTTTTTCTTCTTTTTATGACCTGAAACTTTGGGAAGTTGTTGTGAATAGGTTATATTTGAGTTTTAACCAAAAAATGAAAATTTGACCAGAAAAAAGACAGACTGATATTATATGGGTCGATGACCTCCTTAAATTCCCTTTAACTTTTTGCTAAATTACCCTCTGTTTCGGAATGATTAAAAAATAAAAAATACCAAAAAAATCGTAAATACACACAATTAACAAAAATATTCTTAACTTTTTTCGTTTTTATCAGTTTGAGTTATTTATATATCAATACTTTTCTTTTTCTAAAATGACAGATATTACATATCTTCATTATATATACAGTTTTTGTTGAAATTGATCAAATTATTTTTCACGCAGTTCCGAACAGCAGATTTTTCTGATCTTTGCGCACGTTTTTGGCTTCAACTAAATGGTTGATATGGAATGAATGACGACAACAGTGTTTACATATGTTTTATCGGACTTGCAGAAAGCGGACTGCAGAAAGTTATGAGAAGTGGTTTCTAGATTTTTTAATGAAGTATATATACCAATACCATCAAGTTACACAACATGGCCACTCTCTGGCAAATTTTGTTTTTCTAGAATGTGCGGTTTGTGACTACTGTAGCTTAAAATTGTTAATGGCGACCAGTTACAATTTCTTGTAGGCGCTGCAGAGAATTGTGACAAGGTGTTATATATTGGAATTTGGTAAAGTATACAGACTAAAATTGTTCCTGCTTTAGAAATTTATGAAGGATAAAAATATTTCTCACAAAGTTATATAAAAAATGATAAAGCGTATTGGTCAAAAACAAAACCCAAATCTTCTGTGTCTTTTACACAGAATTCTTTGAAAACTGCTATGAAACATCTGATAAAAAATTGTTTTTTCAATGCAGGTGATATTGTTATGTGTCATGTGATCGGGATTCCCATGGGAATCGATCCGGCGCCATTTTGGGCTAATCTTTTCCTCTACCAATATAGTCAGGCAGCTGAGGTCACATAAAAAAGTGCAGTAGCTACAAAGTTTGCGAGCAAACTTTAAACAGTTGTTTTCAATAGATACGACCTTTCTGAACACAAAATCATCAACCGGACAGTTTGAAAATAATTACCGGACGCGTCCGAAAATATTTTCGTATTTGATGACGTCACAAGCAAAATGAAAATTTTGATGAAAAAAAGCATAGACATATTATATACCAATCGACGCGTTTTTTGACGTAGATTAAGTCAGTAACTATGTCTGAAAATTTGATAATAAAAAGTTAAAAGCTTACGAAGTTTTGATGACGTCATATTTACACTTTCTTTAGGATCGATTTTCTCGAGTTAGGTTGAGAAATCATATATATCCATTTAAAAGTCTTCTATATCGATTTTTGAGAGCTTTCGAATGGCGGTCTTAGATTTCAATTTTGATAAGTTTGAATTTTTGATTTTTTTTTCGTCTCGGACAGGTAAAATTGACGTTACGGACATAAAGGAAAATCGTTCTAACTTTTTATAGCAAAATTTTCAGATATGGTTTCTGACCATTTTCTTAATCTACGTTAAAAAACGCTTCGATCGGTATATAATATGTCTATGTTGGTTCTCAAAAATTTTTCAGTAAGCCTATGGGCACACATGACGTCATCTGGTCCTAAAATATTACCGGACACGTCCGGTAAGTAATTTCAACAACTCCGGTTGACGGTTTCTAGATATTTAGGTTGTTTATTTTCAATTAAAAGTGGTTTGGAATTTTTCGCACCCCGTCCGATTTTTTTGTGACCTCAGCTGCCTGTCTAATACGAACAAAGGTATATGAGCAGAGTCATTGAGGAAAATAAGGTTAAGGCTCGCCATTTTCATTCGACTAAAAGATTCATTGATGATTTGTGTGCGATCAATGACGGTAACTTGTTTCAGTCTGTGTATAGAGATATCTATCCAGATGAGCTTGAACTCAAAATAGAGCACTCTGGTAATCATGCTTCTTTTTTAAACCTGGATATTACCATCAAAGACGGGATATTTATTTATAAGTTGTTTGATAAACGGGATGCATTTCCTTTTTCCATAGTCCGAATGCCACATAAAGATAGCAACTTGCCAGAATCGATTTTTAATTCTTCTTTTGTTGGTGAACTTCTCAGGATTGCTCGTTCTAAGTTACTTTTCGAGGACTTGAAAGTTAAAGCCAAAGTTTTTATACGAAGAATGCGATGTCAAGGTGCTGAAAACGCAAAGTTAGATTACAGTCTTCGACGGGTTATAGTTCGTCATTTTTCAGAATTTTCAAGATTTCAACTCTCTCAAGATTCACTCGTTCGCCAGCTCTTGCGGTGAGCGGTCACGGTGTACGGGGCTTCGAACCGGGTTATAGTCCAACTTTTTTAAATTTTCATTCTTTTCCCACTCTTTCCATCTTCTTCTTTGAACTGTAAAATGTGTGTGAGAGCCACAGGGTTGGATAGTGGCGATCCAATCCCAGTTCCTTCCCATCTAGTATGCTTTCTACAACTTTGTGGCAGAAACGTGTCAAAGGTGTGGCAACTTTGTCTAGTAGAAAGTACACTTCTTTTTTCATTGTTATTTTAGTTTCTTCGGCTGGTTCCGTGGAGTTTAAGTTTTAGTTTATTTTATATTTGCGCGCGTTTCATACTTTCACTAAACACATCTTTTTACATCTTTTTATCTGTGGTGGTGTCTAGCTAACACTGCTTGGCCTACCTACACAACCCTATTTCCATCATATAGGAGGATATTTTCACAAATGGCCGAAATCCTGTGTAGGTCGAAAACTGAGGAACAGATAATGTGTTTTTTTGAAATATTTTTTGACTCATATTGAGTTACTTCTTTCCATCTTAACTCATATTGAGTTACTTTCTTCCTTAAAGTCATTTTAGATCACTAGTTTTACATTGACGGATTTCTATGTCATCATATTTTCCTTTTCTACTCCAACCTGATTGATTTTCTGTGAATGTTCATTCTAGATTTTTGTTGTATTTGTATTGTCTTTTTGTTTTGTGGGTTTTTGTCTTTATTGTTTCCATTTTGAGTAGTTGAAGGTTTTATACTTCTAGACTATATATATACTGAAGATGCAGTCATTTTAAGGAAAGGAAAAGATTTGATATATAAGCAGCTTAAAAAGATCTAAATTAAAAAGAAAAGAATGTTTTTGTATTTTTGAAGATTATACATTTTTTGATTTATTTATTATGTTCAGATGAAAAATACAATAAGAAAGAAAGATTTGGGACTTTGAAACAAAAGAGAGATGGTCAGTTTAAAAGAATGAGAAACACAAAACCACGAAATAACAACTCTCAACACACATATATAAATAGAAAACAAAAACTATGCCTGAAGACCCGGACTTGTGACCGGTTCAAAGCGACTTTACACGTGTTACGGGCACCCAACACTCAGTCTCCCTCAGGCAATATCTAAAACCGACCCGCGGTTCCAAACACATAAACAAACTAAATAATAAATAAAATTAGGAAGAGAAACAAAGCTAAAAGATATTAATAACTGATCCATTTCTATATAGGCAACAAACGGTCTATCTGTTTGTCACGAATGCTTTTCGAGCGACTTTCTTTTACTCTTAGGTTCCAAATAAACGGGCCCCCCCCCCCCGCTTGTTAATTTTTCGAAAATTTTCCAACCCCCCGGACCTTATTAGGACCCCCCGTTTATGAATCTCTAAGAATATTTTCAGCTGTCAAAGAGAAGGCACCTTATTTTGCTCTAAATAGCCTGATTTTAGCCTATTTTTACCTTATTTTTGGGTTTCAGAAATACAATTTCTAGCCCCCCCGGCAATTAGGTCCCACCCGTTTATTTTCCCCGTTTATTCGAGCCCCCCCCCCCGTTTATTTGGAACCTAAGAGTAAAGCGTTCGTCACAAACACATCCTAGATTTTGACTCATTCGCGACGAACGCTTTAACAGGGAGGCATTTGTCACGAATGCTTTATGATATATATGACAAATGCCTAAGCGTTCACGACAACGCTTTGCTTTTAAACGAATGTTTAACCGTTCATGAAGAACGCTTTGCCTCTAAAAACGAATGCCTAAGCGTTCAAGGCGAGCACAGGAAAAAGTCATTAGTTCCCACGGGTGGGGAAGTCAAATTAAAAGGGTGGGAAAGTACATGTTTTCCAAGCGTGGGACCCTGCAATGTTTTACTCTGGTGGGAAGTGCCAAATACCACTCTTTAAAATCCCACGTTGAAAAAACAAATTCCAGCGGTTTAAAACTAAATTAACATGCAAGAGATGGTTGTTCTCGACATTGTGCTGAGAATAGTGAAAATTAAAATCACACGCCTAAATTTGAACTTCACACCCAGCTTATCAAAAGGTCAAATCGAAAATCACACGCCGAAATTTCAATTCCCCACCTAGCTATTACCAATTATTTGATAAATTGTTAAATGTATTCGATCATTCGTGAGCATTGGCTCGATAGCTCCCATTCGTTCTGTCATGTACTTGCGCTACTTTGAGAATCCCGGCACTTTGTCACAACAGCGGAACAACGACGTGATACCGATTGAACGACCGCACGGCGACTGACGATTCCACTGGGCCCTTACAACGCAAGTCCATTGCGAACGAACGAGGCCGCTCTTGCGAGACGCCTCACCTTTAGCGTTATGTTACACACTGTTCGAATACACTCTTATAATGTTAATGATTTGCATACAATCTGAACAGTTTTGACCCAATTTTCACTTGTGGTTTTTTTTACGCATGCGTAGTACAAGTATGGGTATTTAATTGTACTTTCCCACTCTATATATTGTACTTTCCCACCCTATTAATTGTACTTTCCCACCCTATTAATTGTACTTTCCCACCCTATTAAATTGACTTTCCCACCCTATTAATTTGACTTTCACACCCTATTAATTAGACTTTCCCACCCGTGGGAACTAATGATTTTTTCCTTTATCTGTCTTGACCTTCTGCGTTTTTAGAGTTTTGTAGTGTAAGTTTTCGTCGACTATAGTTGCTAAGTGTTTATTTGAAACTCACATCTAAGATTATGTATCAAATATACTTTTAAGGGAATTCCTGCAGTGTGATATTAGTAATACCGATGTATCGATGTATCAAAATATTTCAGATAAAGTCCAGGGTGTGAAATCAGAAATCCTAAAGATTTAAATTTATGTACCCGTAATTTTATTGCGGGAAAATTCCAATGGAGGAAATTACGTTTCACACTCACGTGATGTACTTTTTGTAGTTAGAAGTGTTTATTTCCATATTACACGCCTAAACTTCATAGACTATGATATCTTTTGGAAAAAGTCCGCATTGTGATTTTGCAAATCCTAGGGCTTAAAAAATTCCACTTCACAGCTTGAGAAAATTTACCCGGAACAAATAATTTAACAAATTTCCAGCGCTGGAAATGGGGTTTTCCCACCCGTGGGATCTGATGACTTTTTCCTGTGGAATGTGTGTGAATATTTCCACGAACGCTTTTCAAATAGGGTCACGCAAATAAAAACCGTTCGTGAAGAATGACAGAAAAAGGTAGACTATTAAAATGTTATTAAAGCGTTCGTTACGTTTACGAAGTAAATTCGATGTCATTGAATATAACACCCAGTAATGAAAATAATTATCATGTGGAAACTTTATGGAAAAATGCCATACAGATAGATCATTCTTTTTACTACAATCAGTGCCATAACATACTCGGCTATTTTGGCTATTTTACCATTTTTCGAAAATTGAAGTTCGAGCGAGAATGTCAATTTCGGGCCTTCAACTTGGTTTCATCGAATATTCTGATCTGGAAGGGATTTACACGCTTTTTCTTTTATAAGAATAGTGTACTTTGGTTGAGGGTGAGCATTATTCTTACTTTTCTATTGTTCTAAACAATAGGCATATTGTTTTAAACCTGAAATCTCACCCTGATATTCTTATAGAAGTTATTCTTTTGAAAAAAAAAGCGTGTATTGGTTTCTAGGCTATATTTCAAGCCCTACCGGACCATTTTTGAACTTTTGGATCCTCAGGTCCTAAGGTCCTAATTGTATTAAGTCTGGCTAAGGTCCTAATTGTATTAAGTCTGGCGTTAAAACTCAGAGTTAAAACTCTATCCTTCCAACCTAATTTAGAGCGCTTTCAAATTGTTTGTGGTTATAAAATTTTGTGGGGAATTTCCCTTTTGTGCCAAGTATTTTGGCACTGATTGTAGATACCCAATTATTGTTTGTAAGCCCGGGGGGGGGGACTCATATAATCTGGCCTACGTCATGCGTCGCGCTTAAGGGTGGGGTTTTTCGGCATACCAAATGCACTGTAAGGGTGTGTTTCTGTGAGATTGCACTGCAAGGGTGGAATTTTAAAACAAATTTAAAATAATTGTTTAAAAGAAAGGTTTTTACTTCTCGTTTGTTTGAAAAAGTTTTTATTGTCTGATAATTACAGCTGACAAGAATAATTCTCTCAGTTTTTCTTTGAAACAGAAAATTTCCCAAGGTTCTTCTTTTACGGAGATTTACAGCTGAGAATTATAGTACACTATAAGGGTTGAGTAAATCAAGAGAAAATGCACTGAAAGGGTACCTTTTCAGCCATATTGAACTGCACTGTAAGGCTACGATTTTGAAAAGCAGATTTTGCGCGGCACATACCGTCGTTTCGAAATCGAGTGGCCCCCCGGGTTTGTAAGCCCCACTACTAATGTGATTACCAAAGTAACGACTTAGCCAAACCAAGACGTGAGACATCAAATACTGTGCCATTTCAATTTTTAATGAAAATAATCTTGTTATTGACTTCAAAAATTCCAATATAAATTTCAATGGGGATAGCAATTCTATTGTTTCAAGGTAAAAAGGTCCATGGTGATGGTTTTGGAGTACAATTTTTAAACATTGAATTTCGAGGGGGAATGAAATTCCAGGATATGCTTCTTTTCATTCACTGGCAAAACCATTCTTAACGATGCACCGATAGACGCAAATTTACAAAGCAAAAGGAAATAGAGTAAAAATATCAACAAAAGTAATTTTATAAGTTTTGAAGTTGCTCGATCATTAAAATCAATAATCCCATACAGATTTCGATAAAAATGTTCATCCCCACTGATGGGCCACGTGGGCCACTGATGAAAAAACTGCCACCAGGCCTGTGAGACAAGGGATGTACAAATTGATAGATCGGAAATAAAAACTCGACACGGCAATTTAAAAGTCGAAGAGACGCTAATCGAAAATATCGAAATAATTAAACTGGGATATAATGAATCCTACAATCTTAGTACTTTACCTTGACAACTTTATTGATATAAAAGACTTCTAGCCACCAATGTTTTTTCTCAAACCAAAGTAATTTGTACTTACAAGCACTGTCTCAAATTTCTTAAATCTAAATATTGTATATCATGCTGAAAAAAGAGATTAAACAAATTAGTCCCCAATCGGCAGTCCTCTCTTATACAGCCCCATCTACATCATACCATGTTTTTTGCTCTCGATTTGTTCATTGTAATATTTTTTAAATATAAAAAACAAAATGAGCCACGCAAATTTTCATCCAATTACAAATCAGGCTGAAACTTTGATCACACCAAAAAAGAAATTGGAATCAAGCAAATGTAACACCCCCTTTTCACAGATCCAGTAGAATTTTTCAGCCAGGGGTGGGGGTAAGAATAACGGACAAAAACTTGATGTGGATTGCTACTGACATGAACATATTTCAGAAAATATATATAACTAGCCGGTAACCGGCGTCGCACGCCGGTATTGCTGAACGCATCACTTTTAGGTCAGTGAAGCACAGATTTCCATAAAGCCCGAAGGGCTAGATAGAGTGTTTTAAGCTTTTCCAAGCAAAAAAAAAAAAGTAAATATCGCACGGACATCGCAAAATGTATTGTTGCTACATATTTTTTCTCATAAGCATATTTTTTTTGGATGACAGGCTCAGTTAAGCTTAGGTATTTTTTAGAATCAAGCTCAAACGATGCTTATGATATGCATTCGTTAAGACATCACTTTTTCTTGCCTGAGAGAGATTGAAGTTTGACTTCTAGCCCATTCGGGGCTTTTACTTCATTGTTTTTTTTTTGGTCGCCTGTGACACATCATGACATAAAAAGTATTGTAAACGCATCGTTTATTTTACTTAGTAAAACAATAATTCTAGTGGTAAAAATAATTTATAAATCTATCTACAAAATATATTTACAAAATAATAAAAACATTGATAAAACAGCATTGGCAGATGAAATTTAAATAAATCTTATACCATTTCAAGTCGATAAAAAATGTACAGTGACTTTAAAAATACTTCTTTTTAATGCAAGACTAATGATCGAGTTAACACAGTCTGGGTAGATGAAGTCGGTGGGTAGAACCAAGCAGTGGTTTGAAAAAAAGTTAAGTATATCTCGGAGAGCGTATAGAGACTATATAATAAGAACAAACACAACATCATTCATTCATTCAAAAAGTTGGTACATCTCGTGATAGTAAACCTCCTTAATTTTCGTGTAACGAAACCAACGATAACGTATCAATTCAACAAGTCAGGAAACACAACCGAACGCCACGAAGAAAAACCGATATGTTTCAACGATCCCTAATTTTGGTGTATGGGTATGGGTATGTCGATGACGAAGCCGATGAGGATGAACGCGACCGCGAGAAATATCCACTCACTAAAAGAAAGAAAAACAGATTTTTCTGTTATTAATGAGATCATAATAGATTAAGATCTTCTGCACAAATTGCTGAATTTTTTGTTTTTTTACCCTAAAAATGTTTTTAAATATTGTTTAAAATTGAATTGAGCAGTGAAATGAAACTTATTAAAATGTTCTTTCTCTTTGTTAAAAATAGTCAAATTTGATATCATTCTAACCTTTTTCTAGTTTCTTTTGATACTTGATCAACTCTTTCAATTCTTCTCTTGATTGCGCCACTATGCCCAATACTAAACGTGCTATAAGAAAATGAGAATAGTAGAACAGAAAATCACAAAGTAGTCTCGTATTATACTTAGGGGTCTTCCCCGACAATAAAAAATCCAAAATATCCTAGCCCCCTCCATTTTTAGGAACTTTGGGACATTGTGACACATTGAGATTTAAGAAATTGGTTAAGATTTTGCTGAATTGTGAAAATTTAGCACTTTTTTAGGGTAACTTGCTTACTTACTTACTATTCTGATTTTGACACCCCCTACAACTAAGCACAAAAGAGAATGGTACGTAAAACATAATTATCTTACTGTGGTCATCTATTTCATTGATGACAGGACCGCCCCTAGTCTGCGTTGCAGAAGAAGCCAGTATTGGTTTGTTGGTGATGGTTTGTGTTTGTGTCTCTTCATCTTTCATGAACACTTTGTTTGAGCTTACAAAAGAGTTTCCCATTTTTGTTTAACTTTTAATTAGACCTGAAAGGAAATTGCGACTAATGATAAAGACTAAAATGCGGTTGCAAAGGAATTCGAAAAATCACATCTTTAATCAATATGATGGTTTTTGAAAAATTACCAGGGTACAATTTCAGAACTGTTGACAATCATCATTAATCAAGCCCTGGGATAAGAAATTGTCATTGGTAGTGCAAATTGCTCTAAGATTCTGTTCTTTGAAATTTAAAATTAGACAATATCAAAGAAATTTGTGTCATTTCTGTCACGAATGTTTTCACCAAATATTACAGTGAACATTAGCAGCAAAGGACGAGTAAAAACAAACCATTTAGAGTGGTTTGTCTCCCATTTACACGGGGATCTCATTGAAGGCTATCCAAATATCTCCAATCCAATAGGGTGATGGAACTTGAGTGATGGAACTTGGTGACTTGTTGACGAGTCTTGAGGAGGTTAGTGAATACAATTGCTTTAACAAACCATAATTGATTTGTCTCCCATCTGATATGGGGATCTCCATAACGTAAGCTTGCAGATAGTTGACATTGACATGCTGATAGTGGGTGATAGAAGGTGAGTGTGACAAAGTAAGTGCAATGAACTTTTTTTTCATTTATTGGCCTCAGCCAGCAAGATAGCAATTTGTACAAACAATAACAATTTCTTATCAATGCCAAACGAATTATAAGGTTTTCAAAATTAACACAAGTAAAAAAGTACCCAAGATACCTGCAGATACACTAATATATACAAAACACAATTTTATTGTAAAAAGACACAACAAGTGATCGAGATGGAAAAATTAATAGCTAAAAAATGTTTTTACTCCTGGCAGTTATGCTTCTTTTACACCCTAAAGTAGCTCATGAAAACAGAATACATGGAAAAACGACTCATAAAATTTGAGGGTAAACAATATTTTGTGTGAAGCACCTTCTTCTAACATAGCCTTGTTTGAATGAATTACAGACCTGAACTTTGACACAGTTAAAAGCACGAGTGCGTGAAAAAGCAACATACAATTGTCCATGTGAAAAACATGGCCTTCGTAAAGAGATACCAACTTTATCATACGTTTGGCCTTGACTTTTGTTGATAGTAACCGCATAAGATAACCTGACTGGAAACTGGACTCTTTTGAGTTGGAAAGGCAGGTGAGTATCATTAGGACAAAAAGTAATTCTAGGGATTAAAGTTCTTTGACCTGTATGAAAACCAGTGAGAATCTCGGCATCGATGATATTATCCTGTAGATTGTGAATGATAAGTCTAGTTCCATTACAGAGGCCATCTTTTATGGAAAGATTTCTAAGTAGCATAATAACAGAGCCTACTTTTAAATTCAACCTGTGTTTTGGCATTCCGCTAGGTGTAATAGAATTTATAAATTCTTGAGGGTAAAGGTCAACTTCTTCTTGGGTATCAGCAACAACAGAATCAAAGCTAGTGTAAGTATGAATATCCCCGGGCAGACGACCCAAAATTTGCTCATTGATTTCAAGGGCTTCTTCATTTGTTGGAGACAGAATAACCCTTTTTGTAAAGTCACCCCCATCTTCAAAGTTACCAAAAACATGCTCAATTAAATCAGAATCAGTGGAAATTGCACACTGGTCAGGGATTTGAATACTACCAAGATATGGATCAGTTTGTTTTGTCGGCAGATTTCCCTCACCTAACTGCAGAAGAAAATTTGAAAATTCCATCTCACCTGGTCCTGCCCGCACATTTTGATGAAGGTGAAAAATTTGGACAAGGGGCCAAAGCTGGCTGCTTTTCAAACAGCTTTCTACCACCTGAGCAGCACCTCCCCTTTTAACGACAGGGAGTGTTTGTCTAAAATCACCACCAAGCAGAATTACCTTACCAGCAAATGGTATCTGGCTGTTACATATGTCTCTCAGCATAATATCCACAGCCTCTAGTGCATACTTTGGAATCATGGAGCTTTCATCAAAGATTAAAATATCTTGATCTCTCAAAAAGGCTGCATGTGTACTGTTTGGTTTCACATTACATGTAGAACCATCATTGACGGGCACTGGCAACTTAAACAGACTGTGGCAAGTTTTTCCACCATCTAGAAGAGTTGCTGCAATTCCAGTCCAAGAAGAAGTGGCAACCGAGAATGATCGAGCCCTGGCTTCTTTTATAATGTAATTGTATGTGAAAGTTTTTCCTGTCCCCCCTGGCCCATCTAAGAAAAAAAGCTTGGTAGAGTTATGATCATTATTAGAAAGAGCTTCAAGAACTACATCTGCTACAATGGTTTGGTCATTATTTAACAACGGCCTAATTTCAGCAGCTTCTTGTCTGTTTGCTTCTGCATCTGGCAGTTGCTCTACAAGTCCAAAATCTAAATGAGGTAGATTAAAATCATCCAAAGATTTGCCAAACTGCTTAAGCATAAGTTCAATGTGTGCCAATGCCATCTGTTCAGCTTGCAATTCAACATGTTGTCTCAAAAAGTCTTGCATCATAAATTCTTTGTAGTTCTCCCAAAGATCTGCTGGATTGTTAGGCTCACCATGAATTAGGATAGTGCAAAAAGTCCTTCTGACTTTCAACGGAGACGCAACATGAACTACTTCATTTAAGGTGTCAACCCAGATATTATCATTAGCAAGTAGTCCCCTCGCCAAACATGCTTCTCTGAAAGTTGGATAAAGGACCCCATCAAAAGTTTTCAAAAATTCAAAAGATGTTGCTCCTGGCACATGCAATAACAGAACTCTCAAAAAATACCTTTCACCTTCACGAATGCTAGCATTATACATCCTACTTATGACTGTGCCACGCTCTCTTGCTTTCCAACGGTTGTTATTAAAGACATAATCATGAGGGATATCAGAATATAGAATTTGCCTAGAAGTGGGATCATTTTGATTTAACAAAAACCAGGCAGTTAGTTTAGTTTCCTTTTGCTCAGCTCTTTGAACAGCGTTTCCTTCTTCACCTGGGCGAAAATATACTCTTTGGAAATTTGGTAGATGTACAGCTAACCTAACCACATTATGACTTTGAGTGTGCATATCAAACTTAAACAAACGCCAACAACCTTCAGGAGCAGAAACATATCGTGCATCAAGGAAAGTCTTGATTTCATCATGATCAAGTCTCTCTGATATTTCAATATGAGCTGTGTCATGACCTTTGTAGATGTATTTATAAAGATATTGGACTGCTTTTATTGAAACACAGGCTTCCAAATTGATGTGGGCATTATATTTTTTGCACAAATAGGGAGAGTAGGGCACCACCCACCTATTGTCTAGATCAACATTTCTCACTCGAACTGTGCGACCATTATCTGGTCTATGATAAAGTGGAAAACCATCCACATTCATAACTGTGGCATCATTAAAAGACTTAGGATAGCCTTTTGAGCAGCTACCATCTTTCATGCAAGGACAGGTGTTGTTCAAAACACCACAGGGTCCATGAATCATATTAGTTTTTATAATTTCATAGAGCACCGGCTCTGTCTCTGGATCAGGAAGCTGCGCACAAATCAAGCGGTCAATATCGTCAGCATTTCTCAGTTTAAACTCAGCTTCAAAATGAATTAGAAGATGGGCATGAGGAAGCCCACGTTTCTGAAATTCAATCACATCAACACGGGCTACAACCATACCTAAAATACCATCCTTCATTATTTCTTTCTTCATTGCAGCTAACTTCATTCGAAAGACACGCGTAAGTAAATCTGGCCTGTCATGGGCCCGTTGGTTTGGAAGTAAATTTTCAGTTATCTCTCTCCACTTAGGATTGCAGGTGAATGTCAGAAAAGTGTCTGGCTTTCCGTGCTTCGCAACAACAGCCATGGCATCTAGATACAATTGGTGCATAGCCCGAGGGGATCCCGAAAATGAAGAAGGCAAAACAATGACCTGACCTGCATTTAAATCCCTCTGTTGCGCAGCATTTTCAAGATGGTCTACAAGGCCCTGATATGAATCTGCCCTTATTTCTTGTTGATGGAACCGATGGTAGTTTAGCCTATTACCTTCCACCTTAGTATATGCATCAACAATGAACTGTTGGAAAAGTTTCCCTGAAAGGTGAAGAGCAGAGAACCCTCTACGAATAGCTAACCTATATGCGTAATATTCAAGTTGTGTGACATGGTTCCTCTGTCTTGAAGCTCTTTCAGCTACATGGGGAAGGGTCCTATCCCAGCCTGGGTCACCCCTTGGAAAGAGAAGTGGGTAAACTAAAGGATCCACAATACTGGATATGATTGAAATGGTTCGGAGAGGTGCGTTTCGTGGATGCACAACAATACTCATATCACCTGGTGGAGCTCCATCGTCCCCCGAAAAAACAGCAGCAACCTCTTCATGCAAAGGAGCATTATATCTTCTCTGATCAGGACCCTCAAACATCTTCATTCGGACAATTGGCAGCGGCCTATTTTCAGCTGCAGCTTGACGATGTTCTTCTTGCTCAACTTGACGCAAATGTTTGTAAGTGGCAGCATAAGGATTAATATTATCAAGAATATCTTGAATGAGGGCCATAGTCTCACGATTGCACTCTGCTGCTGAAGGATTTTGCATTCTCAAGTTCAAAGCAGTAGCTGCCTCAATTATATACAGTTGAGCAAATTGTGGTTGATGCTGTTGATCTGGAAAAACATTGCCAAGACGGTGGACAATTTGACCGCATATTCTGAAAGTTGGAGGTCCGTTACCAGGAGGTGGTCTCAAATTAGCACAAAAGGAGGCAAAAGCAAAGGCATTGTTATAGATCCTAATATTTTTACGAAAAAGTTTTGATTGGTTTGAATTATTGCTAAAGAGATGCTCAAGTTGAGGTGGAAAAGGATCTAACTGCGGAAGAGCGACTTTCCCTTTTTCACAACATCTAAATTCATCTTCATTTGCAAACTTGATTGCCTGGCAATACTCACAAAGGTGATCAAAAGTGCCTAAATAGTGCTCCTATGGAAGGGGATTACCAATTTGAGCAGCATTCAAATGCCTTGGTCTACGAAATCTATTGCGAGCTGCAGCACGCCTGCGCTGAACCTGTTCTTCATTTTCATTTTCACGAACATTACGCATTCTCATCAAATTGGCTTGCCTTCTTTGTTGTTGACGCTCTAAATTTTCATTGGCACGCACTTGCCTAGTTCGCTCTAAATCAGCTTGCCTGCGCTGCCGAGTTTGCTCAGCATTTTCATTAGCTCTGCGAGTTCTCATTGCCTGTGCATTTTGTTCTCTTCGCACCTCAGCTTGTTCAGGATTTTCCTGAGCCCTTCTATTGCGTGCATTTTCAGCATTCCCTCTTCTGCTACGCTGGCCTCTTGCTGAAGCATCATTCCCTAGAATACCTTGACTGTCTTGTTGACTCATTGTTTTTAAAATTCATGAGCTACCTTAGAATATAAAAAAGAATATACTACACTCTTGTCTTGAACATTGAAGATCTCCATTTTAGAAGGACATATTCTCCTGAAAGTTCAAACCAATCCAAGATAATTGTCAAGAATTTTTCCTCTGGATTTCCAACAGCTTCTTCCTTATTCCATCTAACTTTCGCTTTGAACCAAACTTCTCCTTCATCAAGTTAGTCAAAAAGTTACAAATATTTAATGACGGGTGTCAGTCATCGGTAGGATATGAAAAAAAGTACAAGGTTTTCAGTCAAAATCATCCCCCAACAACATTTAAGTCCTTTTTTACCATCGCTTTTTATTAACCAATGAGATGAATTGCTATTAAAATCGGCCAATCAAAAGCCGTACATAGTTTTTACAATTGGACGGGTGCTAGAATTTGCAAGGTTATGCTAAAAAATGGCACAAAATTACCCCCGTCTTTTGCAAATGGCGCGAATCCAATGGAACAAATTTGTGGAGCAAGAGACTAAAAGTCATAATTTTAAGACACAAACAAAGCGAAAACGAAAGTGACACACAGACACACAAAGCACCGCTATTAATATATAGATGTCAGTAAATTCAGTGGGTATAGAGGAGAATAGAACAATGTTTACAGCGAGGATTTGTTTATTTGATTATTTTCAGCGGGGACAAAAAATAGAGAATTTCCCACTGGGAACGATATTTCGGCAAATTTTTCCAGCGGGAAGGGGTCCCAGTGGGCCCCCAGTGGGTCTGTAAGAAGGGGGTGTAATGTAGGCAAGAAACACTAATCACTCCAAACTTCCGAGGGTGCTTTTTTTAGTAACGAATTGCCATCATACAGTAATAAAAATCAGAGAACATTTGTCCAAGTAATAAGAATAAAGATTATATTTTTTGAGTGTGATATAATTCAGAATTCAGAATACAAAGAATGGTTCGGATTTGAACACTGCTAGATACTTTAACCTTTTTCAATTCAAAACTCCCGTTAATTACGAATTACATACAGTACACTCCTGTACACTCTTAGACTAGAGTCTACTTATGGCTGAACTTTGCTTTTTGATAATTTTTTATTGAGTATATGAGTCCAGTAAAGTAGACTAGGGGCGTTTGGCGAGGTCGCCATTTTTTTGTTTCTCTTTTTCTGTGATAAAAGGATGTTTCATTCGAAAAAAATTATATTCCCCGTTCGCTTTATCGAGATCCAATTAGCGAAAGGCTCGTTTGATAAAAAGATTTATGAAATATTTATTTTCCTTCCAGGAAAAAGACTTCGTGCTGAGCTCCTGATCATATAATTATAATCTATATATTAATACGCTTAAACGTGTGTGTTTACAACGTTTTGTAAAAAGTTTTCGAAAATCTAAGAAAGCTCTACAAAGCCTCCTCTTCATGGATTTGAACCATCATCTTTTTGCACCCTACACAGATTTCCTACCACTAGACTAACTTTGAGACCCCAAGATACTATTTTCTATTCACCAAGTTTGGAGCTTGATGGGTTAAAATCAACCTTGTTCCCAAATTGTTTTTGTTATTTTTAAGAATTCTTATTCAGATGCTCTTTAAAACTTTCTGTTTACAATAACGGCTCCCTATCACTTTCAAAACTTTTTAAAACATTTTTATATAATACTTTGTCCCGGTTTGAACTTTGGTCTTTTTGAAGAATGTGCATTCTTTTGAACCAGTAAGCCAACTGTGGCTTGCTTAAAATTAGTTACTTCATTCAAGGGTATAGCAAGAGTGTCATTCAAACTTTCACTTTGAAATTGTCTCTCTAATCTATATATTAATACGCTTAAACGTGTGTGTTTACAACGTTTTGTAAAAAGTTTTCGAAAATCTAAGAAAGCTCTACAAAGCCTCCTCTTCATGGCGTTGATCCATCATGTTTTTGCACCTTAAGCAGATTTCCTACCACTAGACTAACTATGAGACCCCAAGATACTATTTTCTATTCACCAACTTTAGAGCTTGATGGGTTAAAATCAACTTTCTTCCCAAATTTTCTTTGTCATTTTAAGAATTCTTATTCAGATGCTCTTTAAAACTTTCTGTTTACAATAACGGCTCCCTATCACTTTCAAAACTTTTTAAAACATTTTTATATAATACTTTGTCCCGGTTTGAACTTTGGTCTTTTTGAAGAATGTGCATTCTTTTGAACCAGTAAGCCAACTGTGGCTTGCTTAAAATTAGTTCTCGGGTAAATTAATGCGTGTCCAAATTTTCGTTAATTCTTCGGACCCATCATCATCCCTCCTAACATAATAAATTATACCTTTAAAGAAGCGCATTACGATGTAGAAAATGAAAATCGGTGTTACTTAAATTTAGGTTTTGTCAATTTTGCGAAAAACTGCAAACACCAAAAAATGCTGACGTCAGCAAAACTTGTTTTTTAAATAACTCCAGTTTGCCTAATGGTATGAACATGAAATTTGGACCAAAGCTGCACATTATTAAAAGGATCACTATGAAAAAATTTTTTTTTGAGATTTTGCTGATGTCTGCACTTTGTTGCAAATTTTCGTATTTTGCTGATTTCTGCTGACGTCAGCAAAATTTAAAAAAAATAATTATGCAAAAATGTTTTTATTACTGATATGCAACTTTGGTCCAAATTTCATGATTATATCATTAACCAAACTGGAGTTATTTAAAAAACAAGTTTTGCTGACGTCAGCATTTATTGGTTTTTGCGGTTTTTCGCAAAATTGGCAAAACCTAAATTTAAGTAACAGCGATTTTCATTTTCTACATCGTAATGCGCTTCTTTAAAGGTATAATTTATTATGCTAGGAGGGGTGATGATGGGTCCGAAGAATTAACGAAAATTTGGACACGTATTAATTTACCCGAGTTACTTCATTCAAGGGTATAGCAAGAGTGTCTTTCAAATTTTCACTTTGAAATTGTCCTTCTAATCTATATATTAATACGCTTAAACATGTGTGTTTACAACGTTTTGTAAAAAGTTTTCCAAAATGTAACAAAGCTCTACAAAGCCTCCTCTTAATGGCGTTGATCCATCATGTTTTTGCACCTTAAGCAGATTTCCTACCACTAGACTAACTATGAGACCCCAAGATACTATTTTCTATTCACCAACTTTAGAGCTTGATGGGTTAAAATCAACTTTCTTCCCAAATTTTTTTTGTCATTTTAAAGAATTCTTATTCAGATGCTCTTTAAAACTTTCTGTTTACAATAGCGGCTCCCTATCACTTTCAAAGTCATTCAAAGTCATTCAAAGTCATTCAAAATCACCCTCGATTGTCCAACCACGATGGTAAGCCACAATAGCTAAGAAGATGTAAAATATACTTTTGCTAAGCCATTTATTTAATTGTGGTTAAAAATTGCAATGCAATGTTATCTTTTTTCTCCTTTATTTCCTAAAACTAAAATCAAATCATCAATCGGCGGCTATCTTTCTTCCTTTCAGAATTTTTAGATGTGTAATGATTCACTGGATTGGGACACGCAGCGTGCGACGCTGCGCATACGGCTAGTTTGTAATTAACAACAAAGCAACTGTGACGAACGCTTTAAACATAGTCTACCTTTTTTGTCATTCGCCACGAACGCCTTTGAACCAAACCATTCCTCACGAACGGTTTGGATTTGAACCTATTTGAAAAGCGTTCGTGAAAAATGCACAAGCATTCGTCATGAACGCTAACACATTCGTTTAGAAGCAAGGCATTCATCGTGAACGCTTAGGCATTCGTCATAAATCATAAAGCATTCGTGACAAACGCCTCCCTATTAAAGCGTTCGTCGCGAATGAGTCAAAATCTAGAAAGCGTTTGTGACGAACGCTTTAAAAGAAAGTCGCTCGAAAAGCATTCGTGACGAACAGATAGACCGTTCATGACGAATGACTGACCGTGTGTGTGCACGACGAATGCTTTTCGTTCCAGTACGCTTTAAAAGTATTTCAGCAGAAAAAGCTTAAAATCGATTTTAAAATGACATCCCAAATCTTCTAAAGTGCTTTTATTCGGCAAAACAAGCTTAAAATTGACTCTAAATACCACTGGACTGCTTCAAAATTGTTTTAATTCAGCAAAAAACACTTAAAATTGATTTTAAATACCATCTGAATGGTTCAAAAGCGTTTTCGTTCAGCATAAAAAGCTTAAATTCTATTGTAAATGCGATCTTGATGCTTCAAAAGTGTTTTCATTCAGCAAAAAAAACTTAAAATCGATTGTAAAAGCAGCAACAGTGTTTTCGTTCAGCAGAAAACCGTTAGAATCAATTTTAAAAGCTTCAAAAGTGTTTTCTTTCGGCGGAAAAAGCTTAAAATCGATTTTAAATTGTCATCTCAAGTCTTCTAAAGTGCTTTCATTTGGCAAAACAAGCGTAAAATTGATTCTAAAGTATGTCCAGATATAATTGGCAGTGGAAACAAGAATGCCTGTAACTTTTGACAGTCAAATATAATTATGGAAATTTTTTTTGCTTCTTTTAGAGAATCGAGAGCGCTATATTTCAATGTATTTTTTGTTGAAAAATTCGCGATTTTTAGCGGTTAAATTTGCGATTGCAAAAATTGAGCTTTTTTTCTACTTATGCTATAACGTTCATTTTTACATCAGTGGTAGTTCAACCTTAGGTTAAGAAGTTTGTTAAATTTCAAGGCAAACTGAAAAGTCCTTCGGAAGATATGGGACCCGAAATACCCCTTGGTAGCACTTTTCTGTGAAATATCAAACCTCCAACTTATTACTAAAAACAGGGGTTATGTTATCTTTTTTTAACAGTGCAATTAAAAGTTGGAAAATGTTAAGTGTTGGTGCATTGGTATTATTGGTATCATTGATTATTTCGAAACGAAGTCACATTATAATTGTTTTTATTGAAAAGATAAGCATGAACTTGTATTGCCTTTTTTATTTTCAAGTCATTAAAGAACTTTGCTAATTCCCAAAACACTACACACAGTTTGGCTATGAGGTCATTAAAGTGATCGTAAAATGTGTTATGATCAAAAAACTGTTTTATCAATCATATCACTACCCCCGTTTTTAGTAATAAGTTGGAGATTTGATATTTCACAGAAAAGTGCTACCAAGGGGTATTTCGGGTCCCATATCTTCCGAAGGACTTTTCAGTTTGCCTTGAAATTTAATAAACTTCTTAACCTAGGGTTGAACTTCCACTGGTGTATAAATGAACGTTATAGCATAAGTAGAAAAAAAGCTCAATTTTTGCAATCGAAAATTTAACCGCTAAAAATCGCGAATTTTTCAACCAAAAATACATTGAAATATAGCGCTTTTGATTTTCTAAAACAAGCAAAAAAAATTTCCATAATTACATTTGACTAACAAAAGTTACAAGCATTCTTGTTTCCACTGCCAATTATATCTGGACAGACTCTAAATACCACTCGACTGCTTCAAAAGTGTTTTCATTCAGCAGAAAACGCTTAAAATTGATTTTAAATACCATCTGAAGGCTTCAAAAGCGTTTTCGTTCATGAACGGTACGAATGAACGAAGATTCTTCGTAAAGAAACAAATTGAGTTATAGTGAAAAACAAAGAATTTCAGTAAATATATAAAAATCAGGGAATGTCATTTATTCATTTATTTAGTAAGATTTTAATTCATTGTTATGCTGAAATATTTCCTTTCTTCATACATTAACGAGGTATAATCAAATAGAAATAATATTTGTATTTGTAATATTTTTGTCCAAATTTTAAGGATATACCTTCCTAGAACTTTTTGAATTGTATTGTATATCAATATTTTTCCTATGCAAATTCTTCTATTTATCAAAATATGGTAAACTATTTTATTTATTAATATCATACTGTTTCAATAATTAATTGAACAAGATAATTTATCCTGTTTGTACTGGCAGTTGGCAGTACACAGCTGCAATAAAAAAAACAGCACTCATGAAAAATTATGTTTGCATCTTTTTTTAAATGTTTTTTTTTGCCTAGACCATAATAGCAAAACAAGACTACCATAACTTGATCTAATGTCGACATCCCTCATCTAAATCCAGCACCCTTTTTATCAGCTGGAATTGATAGAAAAGTCAATATTTTTCTTTGCTTAGTGATCTTTTAGCAAAACATAGTAAGTATAAGCAGACTGTGCCTTTAATAGTGGTTTGGGAGAATGCAATGGTATTTTGAATAACTAATTACTCCACAGCAGTTACCTAGAGACAAGAAAATTTATCACGCTTTTACTAGCTGAGGAAAAGTAATGTGGAGTAATTTGTTATTCAATAGATCGTTGTATTCTCGTAAACTACTATTAAACTTTAAAAAATTTCTGCGACAGTAGAAAGAACTTTCTATGAAGCACCCAAAGTCTACTGAATGAAGTTAAAAGTACATAGGATATTCTTATAACTGATATTCAATGAAACAATGTTTGTTTTGCGCTGGAGTTGGATGAATGACGTAAATCGCATGGCAACTAACTCGCCTACTGTTCCTACTGTTGGATGATTGTTTTCACCCTTTTGGCACTACCACCCTGAAGACCATCGGGTTATGCAAAACAACTTTATGCTATAGGCTATAGGAAGACGAATTACTCGAATAAGAGAAAAAGCAATTTCAATTTGAAATGAGATAAGAAAATATAAAACTAAAAATGAAAGTTGACAGGCAACTGATGATAGCAGGATAAAAGTTTTTAAAAGTGACAGGACTATTTTAAGGCTAGCTAAACCTTTTTAAAAATTGGGTTCATAGACTCTCAAAGGAGTATTTACACTTTTTGGGGGTTAGCAATGATGTTTTGTTCATGTTTTAACAAGATTTCTTCCTCAAACAGGGCAGGACATACACTTAAATGGTGACAGTGAAGCTCCATCCATGCCTTGCTTTTTTACAAAATATCAATCCCATTAAATTTCCCCAGGGATAGATTTCTAGTTAGAATACACAAGGAAGAATTCAATTCTTCTCAAAGAAATAAAAAGGGGTAGAATAGAAATACTTACAATCTCTTGGGAGCAAAACCAAAGAAACATTTTCTGGTCCCTTCCTTCACTGGGCTTTCTCCGTCAATTCCAGAACCAATGTGATTTTCGTTCAAAAAGTGGTGAGTAATTCATGGTACTTTGCATATTACGGCTATAGCCATGAAAATAAAAATTGCTGACCCGCCGCTTACTTACCCACACACACTAAGAAAAAATATTACTGGCAAAACTCGAACTTTAAAGACGGAAGCTTTAGTAAGACTGACCAAGAACCGGGAAACTCTCCATCGAAAGGCTTCTACTGTAATATTTTAAAACACACTCCCCGTAGACAAAAATCTTTACCTTCAACACGTCGAGCAGAATAAAAAGTTTAAATTCTATTGTAAATGCGATCTTAAGGCTTCAAAAGTCTTTTCATTCAGCAGAAAAAACTTAAAATCGATTGTAAAAGCAGCAACAGTGTTTTCGATCAGCAGAAATCCGTTAATATCGATTTTAAAAACTTCAAAAGTGTTTTCTTTCAGCGGAAAAAGCTTAAAAACGATTTTAAATACCACCTGAACGCTTCAATATGTGATTTTTCCTTCAGCAGGAAAAACTTCAAATTGATTCCAAATACCATCTGAAGAATTGAAAATTGTCTTTATTCAGCAGAGAAAGCTTAAAATCGATTTTAAATTGTCACCCAAGTCTTCTAAAGTGCTTTCATTCGGCAAAACAAGCATAAAATTGATTCTAAATACCACTCGACAGCTTCAAAAGTGTTTTCATTCAGCAGAAAACCCTTAAAATTGATTTCAAATACCATCTAGAGGCTTCAAAAGCGTTTTCGTTCAGCAGAAAAAGCTTAAAATCGATTTTAAATGCGATCTTAAGGCTTCAAAGGTGTTTTCATTGAGCAGGAAAAGCTTAAAATCGATTATAAAATTTCATCGCGAGTCTTGAAAAGTGGTAGATTTTCATTAAAATCGATAATTTCAACAATTTTCTTGTGTCCCCACAATGTTTGTGTGTCACTGTTTGCACCAAGCACATCAAAGCCCGTAGACCTTAAACAAATCGATTTTGGGATCGAACAAGTGAAGACAAAAGCCAAATAGTTCAATCTTAACATAAGATCTCAACCAAAATATGGGATTCCGGATTTTCCACAAAGTACCGAAAATACCGGAAACGTAGATTCTTTTCAAGAAGACGAATTAATACAAAATACGATTAAAATATCTAAAAAGCTAAAAAATATAATCTAAGACTAAAGAAAGCCAAAAACTGATCACGAGGCCTAGATTCAACAAAAGGTATGGACTGATACTGTAGATGCAGTATATTATCGTGAAGACCGGATATTCTTGGAATGGTCGTAATGTTTCGGAAAGTTCGAAAAACTAAGAAAAAACTTTGGAATTCTAGCTCGTAATAGGAAGCAATTTTGATATAATATTCAAAAATGTCCCACAATGTTTGTGTGTGACTTTTTGAGCCGAGAATAGTTTATTTTCATTAAAATCGATAATTCTCAACAATTTTCTTGTTTCCCCACAATGTTTGTGTGTCACTTTTTGCACCAAGCTCATCAAAGCCCGTATAACTTAAAGAAATCGATTTTGGGATCGAACAAGTGAAGACAAAAGCCAAATAGTTCAATCTTAACATAAGATCTCAACCAAAATATGGGATTCCCGATTGTCCATAAAGTACCGAAAATACCGGAAACGTAGATTTTTTTCAAAAGGACGAATGAAGACAAAATACGATAAAAATATCTAAACAGCTAAACAATATCATCAAAGACTGAAGAAAGCCAAAAACTGACCATGAGGCCTAGAATCAACAAAAGGTATGGACTTATATGTAGATGCAGTATTTTATCGTGAAGACCGGATATTCCCGGAATGGCCGGAATATTTCGGAGAGTTCGAAAAAACTAAAAAAACCTTTGAAATTCTAGCTCAGAAAACTTACTAGGAAGCAATTTTGATATAATAATCGAAAAATTCCAAAAATGTTTGTGTGTGACTTTTTGAGCCGAGAATGGTAGATTTTCAGTAAAATCGAGAATTCTCAACAATTTTTTGGTGTAGGAAATGTGATAGACTTGTCCATTATGCTTGCTCTGAGCTCCAGGCCTATCAGATTCAGCTTTGTCTCCAATATAAAAGCCGGCGCTTCGAATGTGGAAATTGTGTTACAATAACGCCACTGTTACTTGAGAGGATTAAAACAAGCAGACAAAAAGCTCGCAGTAGCATCACAACGGAAGAAGCAAATAGAGATGAACATCATGGATTGGAATTAGGTTTCAACGAGAGAACAACCTCTCTAGAAAGGAAAGTCGAGAAGCTAATGAATAAAAAAGACGTCAACAAAGAACGGAATAACAAACGATCTAAAACACAGCTCAACAACACAGAAACAAAAAAACAATCATATGCGGAAGTCACCAAAGAAGATCTACAAAAACAAGAGATGACCATAAAAAGTTTCATCAATCAGTGAACGAAGAGGAGCGTTGGCTCAGATCAACCAAGTGCAACATCATGGTGCGTGATTTAGGTTAAAACAAGCACGAAAACGAAGAAGAGCAACGAGCTGGTGACATAGATTTTATAGGAAGAACACTGAAACAACAAATGGGTTTCGATGTGACGATAATCAAGGTAGAACGCGTAGGTGCTCATAAAGATGAAATGTATATAAATGAACGATGGAGACCATTAAAAGTTACTCTCGAGAATGAAGAAGAAAGGATTAGAATACTTGCATCGGCCCACAAACTAGATAAAGATGATTTCAGAGTATCAGACGATTTTTCAAGGAAAGAACGCGAGATAATAAAACAATGGCATCATAAAGCAAAAGAAAAAACATCGAAAGAAAAAGACAAGAGTCATATATGGAAAGTGAGAGGTAGTCCTAGGACTATACTCTATTTAAAGAATTTTACGAGGGAAACAACATGATTGTAAGAAGAGTGGGTTAGAGGCCCAGGTGCCTAACTGTAAAACTCTATAACAGAATTGACAAACGAATGGAATGATAATATCTATAAATTGTAAAGATGTAAGATTGTTTCATAGAGGTCAATAGACCTGAGAAATACACTTCTATAAAGAAAATTCTGCGAAACTATTTTTTTTAATTTTTGTACTTTGATATTACTATGTAAAAACCTTCAAATTTTCGAAATCGTAAAATTCGATCTTTTGATGAACGAAAGCAAAACAGATTTTGAAAATTCATCGACCAAAAATGAGCTTTAATAGCTTCTAAAATGTCTAGTTGGCAGTTTTGGAAAATCTACTCACAGTTGTTTAGTTAACAGATTCGCTGCCAACTACGAGTGAAATTCTGCGTCGAATGGTATACAGTTGAAAAGTGTAGCCTCAGAGGAGCCTCTGAAAGTCAAACTTTAGATGAAATTTCAAGGGTCGATTTTTAGATTTCTGAAAATAGCTCGGCAGCGAACGTGTTAAGTTCGTCCTACCAAGGCTACTACGAGAATAATCGTAGTTCGCAGCGATCATGTTAACTTAACAGTATCTCTTTTCATCATATGCCAATTAAAGTCAATATCTTTTTTTAATTTCTTTATACTAGCCATAACTTTCATTAAGGTGCCACCGCAACACTATCAACTTTAAATGTCGTTAGAGGAAAAACCAATTAAGTAATTTTTTGCCTAAATAAATCACTTTGCGTAATGCAACATTAATACATCAGCGTTTAAAGCCCGAACAGCGACAAAGTCCAGAAAGTCGTTTTGAGGACAACGTTTTGAGTTATTTCTTCCACAATTGATGCAAGTGTTTTCTGATCGTCGAGGCGGCTTGCATCTTTGTCCGCCATCTTGTTGTAGAAAGAGTGTTATATCAATATATGTTATATCAATGTTTCTTACCTGTTTCTATACTTTTTGACATAATCAGCCTATTTTTCATGCAAAGAAAAAACCTTTGTTTTGATTGGAAGGTTCTTAAAAAAAAAAATTAAAAAATGTTATTTTTTCATTCTCAGCCTCAGCATGTTTCTTAAAAAAACGTGTAATGAAAAAATATATTTGAAATGTGCTTAAAAAATATCGCAATTGGCCTATTTTTCTATAAAAACACGCCTAGCAACAAAAATTTCATGACAAAACACAAATATTCTCCATGAGCCTTCATGAGCAAAAACATCTACCTCATCAAGGATCGAGTAATTTGGCTAAGAACATTGCTGTATGCTTATTAATAGTGATTCTTATAGATAAACATGCAATTTTTTTTCGAAAATCGGGCTCCTTCGCATTCTAGGGTCTATAGTCATGCACCTATGTGCCAAAAATCAGAAAATTTCAAATTAATCCTTACCTCATTCTATTCATTAGAAGCAGACAAAGAGAACATGGAGGAAAATGATGGTGGAGATGCAAACGATTCCAATCAAGGTTTGTTCTAAAAAAAATAAACCATGTAAATTTAAAAATGAAATTAGCCTTGTTAAGTGTAGAATAAAACATAAACAAAAGTTGAGTTGTTTATTAAACTGGATAAAAAGTCCTTTTCCAGCCTTTCCCTTTTTGAATCTAACTCGTTGCACCCAATATTACTTATTTAAAAGCCTTTAAAATGTAGCTATATATTTTCCTTTTAAAGATGAAGTGAGAAGACCAAAAACAAAGAAAAAGCGCCAACAAGGTAAATCCTAGTTCAGTATAAGTCTAGACCATGGTATCTTCCAGGTTTTTAGGTCCCTCCATCTGGGGCCGAAAAACCCCATTTGGTATTCTCCCCCCACCTACTCCTTTTCTGGGCTCCGAATATCAATTTCCGGCAGAATATCAATTTCCTGCAATAAACACACAAATGTTGAAAATAGACAAATTTCTTGTCCAAAAACCAGTTCAAAAACAGATTTTTCCTTTAAACGTCGTCCCTTTGACGTTGTAACAAGTATATTTGATCAAAGATAAGTTTTGTTAGATACCTTTATCACTCCATTAACCATAGAACAAAACAATGACAATCCAGAGTCGAGCAAGACCAATCCAACAGTTATCAAAAAATACTATTAACCTTCCGCTTGAAATTATAAATGAAATCTGTGCCATGTAGCCGCCACAGATAAAACACCACAGATAACGATTTTAACAATCCAAGTTTGCTCAACAATTAAATACCAAGCAAAACAAAATTACAAAATTCAGATATAATGCTGGAGTGATGTTCTTCTGTCAAATTATATAAAAATTATAAACTTTTAGCGGAATTGTTTCATTTGATTGTTGATAGTTACAATCGTGTACCTATGGTAAAAGTTTTTACCCTTCTTGCACAGTGGGGCAAAGATTTTCTTTTCTTCATTTGGACAAGACTAATTTTGGTTATCAAAAATAAATTCTTACTTGGAAACGTGATCTCTAAAAATACCCATGCTATTCTTGATATGCGTAAGTCAAGATGACGTCATATTTTTTAACGGAAGCACCCAAAAAAGCCGGTTTTTTACCTCTGTGTTTCTATTTTTAGTAACAGAGAGAGGTCAAATCCCGGCTTTTTTAGGGTGTTTCCGCTAGAAAAATGACTTACGCATATCAAGAATTAGTTGATTTGTTCTTGAGTCTGTCTGCGTCCTTCGTCAAAAAACCAAATACAGCAACCTTCACGAAGCCACAAGACAAACAGTTGGCCAGACTCTCTGCCATGATTATTAATTGACTACAAAGTTTGCAATTACAATTTTTATTTTATTTTAACTACGTAAAGAATGGTATAAACATAATTATTTCAGTCAAACATTATTGAAATGAGAGAAAGGATGATGAAAATAAAAGTGCTATTTTCCCAGCTGTAGTAGATTGAAGTTGTCTGATTTTCACAAAAAAGCATAACACCACAACATATAAACCTTTTTGAGAGTGTAAAATTAAAAAATAACCTCCAACATGAGAGATTCCAAGAAAAAAAAAGGAGATTTCTAAGAAATATCTAGGACCGTCCATTTTCTCAAAGATCCTTTTGTTCATGAAAAAGCGGGAATTTTGTTCAAGAATTATTTGCAAGAAATTTTCCGGCCTCAAAATTAAAGCGATTTGATCGGATAATTTAAAAGAATAAAAGACCGGTCTGGTCATGGAATTACACTTTTTTCATAACAAACCTAAAAATGTCAGAACAAATGGAAAAACTTAAACAGGGGGTAAGTATTTTAATTTCGCATGACAAAATCTGTAATAAACATAGATATAAGTGGTATCAATTGAAAGCTTGTGAAATTTCCTATCTGGTTATGTTTTTAGTTAATTTAATGATGCACAAAAGCTCAAGAAATGCTGTAATCAGTTCCAGATGACCCATATTTTTGCTGCTAAAATAGCTCTGTGACCCCCTGAAAGCATTTTATGTCTAAAATAAAGGTCGGAACAGGGTAGACCTCATTACAGCCGAACTTTCAAGACCAAATCAAGCCCTGTAAGTTAATTTTCCATCGTGCGATTTAAAAAAAAACCTACTTTTAGAGCTTTGATAGATTTTTTCATTTTTGTAAGGGATTCGACAGTCCCCTTCGGGTGCCATGTCTTTTTTTTTTTCTCTTCTCTTTTATCACCCAAAAGAAAATAGTGGGTATATCGTTATGGTTACAATTCCTACAGAAAACAAAGAAAAAATCTAAAAATTCCTTCTAAAAGCTAAACGTGTCCTAAATCTAAAGAGGATTAGCTTGAAAAATATCCACAGAACTGCAGTCAGGATTACGGAAACTGAACTGATGTTTTGCGAGTGAACCTTTCGCTATTTAGAGGCTTTTATTTTGATAATCCGGAAACCCTTCTAATACCGCCCGACCCATTTCATGAGTGACTTAGCAACACCCTTTTTGACCTGTTTCGCCCTAGCAAATCGGGATCATATTATTACCGAGCTCAACTTCTCAAAAAATTCACGTGTAATGACCTCGAGTGACTGCTTATATTTCTGGCCACCTTTCATTTAGAGATAAAATGAAGCCGAGAGACATGAAGTTAACTGAAGCGACCCAGTTAACTTTTGAGTTTGATCTGAAATTTTGTGAAAGTCCAAGTAACTTTCACGTCTTAACTGTGATTTTATAGCTTTAATTCTTATGGATTGATTGCTAAGAATTGATCGTCAGGGTATTAAGTATCAGCACCAGTTGTCACTGCTTTCAGTTGAACTAATAATGTTTATTTGTTAGAAAACTTTGTTTTTTACCTGCTTTTTGGTTGTTGTTGTGAGCGGAAATGAATATCTTAGAATGATTTGACACCATCAATTCAATTCAAAACATAAAAAATAATTTTATGGATATAAAGGCCTATAAACTCAACTATAACTCATCTATATTTCTTGTTTTGGGGAAATGGACATTACTCCACATCAGTATGTATTTTTTTACCACAAGCGGTTTATTAGCGTAAAAAGGTAGTTAAAACGTGAGACAGGGGTATTCGTTGAATAAAAAAATTCTCATAATTTGTAACAAAGTACGAGTGCGATACAAACTACGTCTAAACAAAAGTGGAATCTTGCATAGAATAACTCGGATTAGTTTAGGTACTCGGATAGCGATTAAACGAAAAAATGATAAACGCGAGATGCAAGGAATATGGCCCTTCCAAGAACCACTTGGCTTCAAAATTTTTCACACCGGAAAATTCCGGTGCTTCCGGTGCAAGGGATTTTCGCACGCTCTAAAAAACCGTTTAGACAGGATCTTGTGTTTATTTTTATTGTTTTTTTTTGCATGTAACTGGTTTACTATTAGATGACGAAATATTGATATATTATGAAAAGCTCGATAATTCTCGCTTCATATTTTTAAGGCAGAATTAATGTATTAAGCTTTGGTGGACTGAAAAAGCTTAGGAAAATGGTGCCAGGAAAATGAATGAAAAGTTTTGTTATCAAATAGAAAATGGCTATATTCTAATAAAAATCTGTGAAACTCACCCTGGAAGTATTCTTACGATTTGGCCAATTTTCACCCTGATATTCTTATAGAAGGTATTCTTATAAAAAAACGTGTAGTTAAATCTAAGAAATGTTTGAAAATATCTCAAGGATCAAAACATGGTATGGATCTTTCTTTTACGAGGAGTCTGAGCATCTCCAACGATTTTCGTTCATGTCACCAATCTGGACACAACACCTATGAAATTTTTTGATTTTACATCGTCTGTTTGCACATGATACTATTTCATCAAGATTAATAGGATGTTTGCAAATACAAATGTCACTAGGTTCAATGTCATTATTCTCCATACATTCCTCGCACATAAATGATCCTATCGGCATGGAGTAAAACTTGACACATTGTAAATGAAACTTCATCTCGGTAACACAATCATTTCTATTGGAGCATACAACCATTTTAACGTGGATTTCCTGAAACAATACCTATACTTTTTTATAAGGCACTAGTAATGATTTATTGAGGCTCGGCTGTTCTTTATTTGACATTTGATTCTCAACTAATTTCATTAATTTGACCCTCATCTTTCTTAGTAACTCAGCAATTCCAGGCTCAGGATTGTTTTTAGTAGGTTCTTAAGTGTATTATAACCTGTGAATGTGAAAATCTTTGTCATTTTAATAGGCTGTCGATTTTAGTTTAGATTTATGTTATTTTTCATTCGTAAAAAAGTGACGAATTTTCGAAATCCTTACCGGATTTTCTACATAAACACCTCTTCATTCGAACACCGTGGGCATAACCATTCCTCTGGGACACTATCTTCATCTTTTAGACCAACACAACAATAGTGATACCACCTAATAATACAGTTCTCTTCGTTGTGACAACCGATGAAACTGCCACCGAGAATAAGCATATTTTCGATAGTGACAAAATCTCTCATACAACTGTTTGAGGTCAGTAGCATTATCAGTGTTATCTTGGATGTCTACATTGTCTTGCTGCATGACACCTTCCGGAACATTTGTGTCTATAGTGAATGAAAAAAACCGTGTATTGTTAAGAAGAGAAGAAATCATTGCTCTGCATCCACTCCTTCAATACTGTCATCCTATTCAGCATAAGTTATTTTATTGATGGATTTCAAGCCAACTTGTTTACAGTATGAGTTACACTTGTGTGTAAGGGTAAATCGCTTTTTGAGCAAATTTGAGCTGAAAAGTGTAACGTGCGTAACATGGGTTTTTTAGACTAGTTTGATCTGTGATACGGTAATGTATTCCAGCTGCTCATTACACTTTCTCTCTTGCTATCTGTCCTATTTTTATCTGATTTTGATCACCAGGTAGGTCCGTTCAGCATGTTGCTTGTTTATTTTCTTTTCATTAAGTTGCGACGAGTAGATTATGTGTGCGGCTAACTCCGGTGCACAGCCGTTTTCAAAGAAAAAGGTAATTAGTTGAAACGCACATCTATCGCTGATAGGTTGAGCTCTAAAAGCTCTTTTTATGTGCTGTCGCCATGTGTTTATTGGGAAGAAAGCGTCTCTATCTATTGTATTAACAATTGACTGTCTGTGTTGGCGTGAGAACGATCTTCGGATGTATTGGTTTTTCATGTTGGTGTCGGTGTGTGAATTTGCAAATGTAGGATGGTCCATGCTATAATAAAGGAGATGGTGTTGTAATTTTAAACGTTGATTTGATGAGGAATAGTTACTTCAACGAGAGGAGTATCGAGTAAGGAGTTAATGTGTGTACAAAGTTTTAAGATAATGAAGAGATGTTGGTTGGAACTATATGAAAATATATTAGAAGATTAAAATATTAAATATAGCAAAAAGAGATTATAAGATGGTCGGTAATTAGCGTCCATAAATGTTTATAAAGGTATTTGCCGGCTTCTTTGTTCTGTATTTCACGTGTTATTCCTCGTAACATATGGTTTTTATGGCGGAGCTTATTGTGGAAAGGATGTGACCAGTGGCTCCAAAGAATGTATGGGGGTTGTTGTGGGATGTGGTATTATTGGAGTTGTTGTCGGAGTTGTTATTGTTGTTGTTGTTGTTGTGGGTGTTGTTGTTGTGGATAACAGTTGGTCTGATGTCTCAGGCGATGGATTAGTGTTTTTTTTGAAGTGTGGTATAAATTTTTGTTTTTTCCTGGGGGTGTAGGTTTTGTAAGGTGGGATGAATTTAGGTTGGCGTTTTCTTTTTTTGATATTGGTGCTTCCATGTGAGTGTCTGGTGGGTTCATCTGAAATAGATTGAAATGCCAAGTTTCCGATTGGTACCCCTTGATACACAAAATGAATAAAAAAAATACATAATAGGATAGAAAATAATAATAGGAGTAATTATGGTTATAAGATAAATAAGTAATTGTGTAAAGTAAAAGTTTTTGTGTGAAGTAAAAGTTAGCTGTGTTAAGGTTTCAGTTTAGTTAAAGTTTCAGTTTAGAAAGTTTGTACACGTTTTTATGGTGCATGTATGGTGAAGTATTTTCCATGGCAGTAGCAGTAAAGATGTGTTGAGTGATAGTGACCAATGTGTAGTAAAAAATCGTGCCTAAATCAGTTTTTAGTGGTTATGATTTTTGAAACCATTATAAGGAAAATCATTTTCTATGTTCTTAATTTGTTTGTCAGAAATAAATGAATTCTGTAATCTTGATATGCTTATCAGAGATAGTTTTCTATAATCTTAATGTGCTTGTCAGAGATAGTAATGTTTTTGTGGTGGCAGGATCGAAAATATAATTTTAGTGAGTGTGTGTGACTGACCTTAAGACCATCTTTTAGAAGGTAAATGAAAATAGTGGTGTTGCTGAGGAAGGTATAGAAAATGAGTGGTATTAATTTTAGTTAAGTTATGGTTATCTTATAAATTATGAATTATGAACGAATTACATATTATGATCAAAGAGTTTGAAAGTTTATATAAATATGGTATAAATATTTTTGAAGTGTGTTGCACAGTACTATAATACTGTCCGGAGTTTCGGTAGCATGGGAAGATCTATCCGGTAGCATGGGAAGATCTATCCGGTAGCATGGGAAGATCTATCCCACGACACTGAAATCTTGGAAGCAAACGGGTAATCTATATCAATCTAATAACCAATAGTAGGAAACAAAAGGAAAAGGAATATGAACAGCAAACAGGGTAAATAAAACCTCAAACAGGGTAAACAAGGAAGGGGGGTCCAAAGTGGACATTTGTGGTAAGGAAATTTAAGTCGGTGCTGCTTGAGGAAGAGCTAAGAAAGTGTTCTTGGAGCAGATTGGGCTGCTTGAGAATGAATAGAGAGGAATTGCTGGAGTTTAGAAGGTGTAAGCGGAACAATGTTTTGAAGAAAATCTGTGGTTTACATTTAGAAACAGATATAGATGTAATTACCGCATAATCGGGCGGTATATTTGTTGGCTTTTACTTTTAAGGTAACATCAACTCATCATTAAATATTTGTAAGAAATGAATTTAAACCCGCGCGTCACTGCAATAAGAGTTTAGGTTTTAGCAATGTTCATAGGAATTGGGAGCATCGAAAATTTGGGGGAAAATGCACTCTAAGGGTATGATTTTCACTGATTTTTGCTGCACTGTAAGGGTGCAATTTTAAAAGCCAATTTTTGGCCCGCACTTTCCTTCAGTCCGCAAACCTAGTGCCCCCCCCCCAGGACTAAAAGCACCTGGGAAAATAAACAGTAAACACAAAACTCACAAATTACAATAGAAGTGCGACTCAAAGATAAATAGGAATTTGCCTTTACAAATGATAATTCAGAGAAAAAGAACAAAACAATTTTATTCAGACTGCTTGAGAGAAGAGTATGCTATTAGAAAGTTAATTAATGCATGTTCAACTAGAATTGTACTGAAGCTGAAATCTCTATAGTTGGTTCATATCTTGAAATTGCAGCCTAGCCCCTGGTGAACTGTTTGCCAAATCAAGCAGAAAGTCCTGGAAAAACAGGGGTAAAAAGCCCCAAGTCCGAATTGTAAACAAACCATAATGTCCAGTCATCAGAAACTCATTTGTACGTATATACATAATGCAGCATGTTCTATGTTTGGTATCATACATTATATACATTATACATAAAAATTCATTTGCATTGGACAATATCAAATATCAAATCATAATGTACTTTCCAGAGAGGATTATCATGACAGTTTACAGGGAAAATTTTGAATCCAAAAACTTCCAAGAAACTAAATGTTAGGTACACAACATCAATTTGATTGAATTATTCCATTCTGTTGTTTCTTTTAAGTTGAATATGGTTTCACTCATCTTATTAGCAGACTTTGTCAGTGTTTACAAAGATTTTGTACCAACCACGTGAAGGTGCAAAATAATGCATTGATCTAGGGGCTACCGGACAGTACACGTTTTTTTTTATAAGGAACCTTAACTTTGCTCTTAGCCTGGAGTTCCTTATTTACGCATAGCTGCTAAGTTTGGATAACCATCTCTTACTGTTACTTAAAACTTGTTTTCTTATTCTCAGCCTGAGCAGTTCCTTAACAATTCCTTATTTTTTGGACCATTTTCAGCCTCAAGTTCCTTATAAACGTGTTCCTTATATAAAAAAAAACGTGTATGATGGTAACTAACCTGAAAGTATATAATGAATTAGGATTTTTGCAAGCTACACCTACACAGACAAATACAAAACACAAACAATAAAATTCAAGTCAACCAACTGACTGAGTAACAGCCAACCGCAATGCTTCATGAGTTAATCTACTGCACTACCTTCTTGGATGAGTTTTTTAGGTTCTGAGAAAAATACTTACAATTCAGGAAAAGTTCTGCACATATGTGAGACATCAAAGTGTATCCATCAAAGAGTTGTTGCCCACAGATGGAGAGAACTGGAACAGTACAGGCATTTTCCATTTGAAAGAACTAAAACAAAATAGAGAAATCATTTTTAAGATTGTTGTGCAGTTATAATTACAATACAGTACAACTTGATTTGCAGGTGCTGGCCCGCAAACTGAACGTGTAAAATACAATCTGTTCGTACCTCAAAATAGTGTGCGAAATTGCAGTAGAAAATTGGCCAAAAAACAGTAACTATGTAGCCCGATTGATCAAATATCTTATAAATATTTCATGATTGGCCACTCACTCACTCACTCACTCACTCACCCAAGCAGTTTTTCCTGCACTTATGAGATTATAATTGATGGCATGCAGACATGAAAAATAATAGAAAAACATACCACATACCTTACAGATTTGACTTTCCTCGTTGCAATGGATTTCAAAAGATAACCATATAAGAAGAAAAACAAACATTGAGATGACCTTGTTCAGCAAGATTCAACAACTATGGCCACTCTGGCCATATCAGAGTGCAAATCGAAACCCTCAGTGCTCAGATGGTGAATTTGGAGAAGATCGAAAACTTGCAGGCTTCAAACTCTTCAGTTTGCGATAAAATCGATAAAATCAGGACTGTTTATGCTGTTTTTTTCCCACCAAGCATCCCAAGCCATTTGACGAGTCTTGACATTTTGACACAAACAGCCATCAAATCCCGGGTAAACCCTGCATTTTTACCTCATCCAGGTCTTTCTGCAAAATTGTGCAGGGTGCAGGGGCTGCAAAACGCTTTGTGCATAAAATCTAAAATACAGACTCGAATTCATGCTTCCTGTAACACGACTTGATAAATAATTTTCTTTTATTGCCGACCCAAAAAAATATCAGCGTTTTGATTGGTCGAGGGCATCGAGATATTTGCGATATTTCATATTTCTTTAGTCTGGAAATATGACCGCGTTGACTTTTGGGGGACTTGGTAAGCGGCGGGAGAAAAATCAAAACAAAACAGCCGAAAAGTACTGACTTTCGGAGAAACTGACTTGGGAAAAGGGAAAAACGCAACAAAAATATGTTCAGATTAACTTTTACTTTGGAGTAGTTCTTCCATAAAAGACACTAAAATCAAATCAGATGAACTAAGAAATTATAAAACTACTTGACACCACCCAAATATTTTCAACTTTTGGCAAATTTGTCCGTGTGGTAACCAAACAGTTTTTTATCAATGCATACAAAATAACTTGAGATTCTTGAGTGTTGGCCAATAAGATTTCTCATAACATAACAAGAGAAATGTAATGTCTTTTATTAAACCAAATGACGAGTGAGTTTTATAAAAGTTCTCTCCTAATTCTCGTTCTCGACAACAACGTACGTCATTGACTTTTCAACTCAACAATCATTACATCTTCCTTCTGAAATTCGAAACATTTAGAGCTTGACGATAATCAAGAAAGCATCCAAATTGTTTTGCTGTTGAAAAAATTTTGTTCTTTAACCATTATTACAAGCATACATTTCCATCGTGGGACTCCTTTCCTCTGGCCATATGTCATCGAAACAAAAAAATAGAAAAAGACTGAATGTTATCAATCTGATTAATCCAATGATGGAGGGTTTCTTCTCCATCGAAACAATACTGTACATCATCTGCATTTTGAATTATCAATCTAGAAACTTTCAAATACATCTCTGAAAAATCTGCAACTTTTCAAAACAAAACTTCTGGATCGAAAATGATCGAAAAGTTTTGTTTTTGTGTGAATATTTTCAGCGGGAAGTTATCGAATGTTTTTGTTCGAATCTAACGTTCGAATTAGATTTTCGAATAAAAACATTCGAAACTACACAGCAGCAGAAGAAGGCGGAAGTAAGTTTTGAAACAAAAAGAGGACAATTTTTTTGAGTCGACAATAAATTAGTTATCACATGACTTCTCGTGCAATACTCGATATTTTACTCGTTCCGAGATTTTACCGATATTTTTCCTCGCCTAAAGGCTCGCAAAAATATTACGGAAAAATCTCGGAACTCGTAAAATATTTCTCGTATTGCACTCGAAATCATGCGATAACTAGTACATATTTAGTTTATTTAAGTCAGTAAAATAAATCTAATGACACTAACCAATGATACGGAAAAACAACTCAAGGTATGCTAAAAACAAGCTGCGACAAAAAAGACTGCGGAGCATACCATGCAAGTGCATGTTTTTCAGGGGTGTCGCACTGCCCCTGCAAATATATGTTGAGCGATTCCATCATAAATCTCGGTTCTTTTCTAGTTTCAATAAGTTCTGGGTTGTACAAAATTCTTTGCCTCTTTTTGGAGAGTGTGATTTTTTTCGTGCCTTCGTGCCCTTCGTGCCTTTTGAAAAAAAGTTCGTGCCTTTTGAAAAAAAGTTCGTGCCTTTCGAAAAAAAGTTCGTGCCTTTGAAAAAAGAGTTCGTGCCTTTCGAAAAAAAGTTCGTGCCTTTCGAAAAAAATTCGTGCCTTTCGAAAAAAAGTTCGTGCCTTTCGAAAAAAAGTACGTGCCTTTTGAAAAAAGTTCGTGCCTTTGAAAAAAAAGTTCGTGCCTTTGAAAAAAAGTTCGTCAAAAGGCACGAAGGGCACGAAGGCACGCAAGGCACGAAAAAAATCACACTCGTTTTTGGACATCTTAACAGAATCAATGCTAAGAAAAAAGCAAAACAAATTTCAACATTCGATTTTGCAACACTGTACACAACCCTTCCACACGATCTTATCATTGAAATTTAAACCAAAATTATTAACTTCTATCTTTTCAGAAATTCTACGGATAGAACGTAGCACACTCTTGTTTGAAGATCTGACTCCAAGAGCCCGGGGTGGGGGGGTACTTAGGCAAATGGAGGGTACGGTATATGCCGCCCTTAAGGGTACCTTTTTTGGACTTCCAAAGTCCTGCTAAGGGTTGGAAAAATCAGAAAATCAAATTTCAGTCCCAATAAGGGTCGGAAAAATAGGAAAATTTCAACTTTTTACCCCCTGAAAAATCGAAATTTGTTCAGAGTTGGTCAAATTAGTCCCGCTAAGGGTCGTAAAATTCCCAAAACTTTTCTCCTTTTTAGTCCCGGTAAGGGTCCAAAGTTCTAAGCTTTTCATTTGAATGCAAAACCAGGGAGCTTCAAATACTTTCTTGAAGAAGCAAGTTGTCAAATGTTTTCCAGGTTTCCGGACCGTCGAAAGAATTTTTACATATTTTCAAATTGTGAAATTTTTGTGTGTTTTTTTTTCTTCATTTCTGAGGAATTTAGCATTCGCATCAGAGTTACTCATTTTCTACTTTCCTTTTCCCCGTGCGGTCGTCCCGTCGCGGCACGCCGAACCGGGTTCTTGTCCGACTTCTGATTCTGTATTTGACAGTTTTTTGTGTTTTATTTTTCAATTTTTATGTGATTGTTTCTATTTTTGTGTGAGAGGTTGCTTGCTAAATGTTTTTTCACCTGTAGTGTATGTGGGATTGTTATTACAGTGTTCTCATTGCCCTTTTGTACTCTATTTTTTCGTAGTGTCTGTTTGTTCTTTGTTATTTATTTGGAAGCTGCTTGTCGGTTCCTTTTTCTGTTATGTTTTCGGAAGGCGACTGAGTGTGGGCCCTGAAACATGTGGAAAGACACTATGCCAGTCACAAGACTTCGGGTATGTGTTGTGTTTATGCATGTTTTTTGTGTGTGTGTTTTGTGTTGGTCCCCTTATGTATTCTGATGAGCTTGTATTAATGATTGAACAGAAGTGTGTTTGTCAGAAATCTTTGCAATTCATTGTTTCTCCAATATTATTTTTCTTCTATCATTTTCATTTGGATTGGGTTTTTCTTTCACATACCACTATTTAGATTCCCTTTGACTTTTTGCTAAATTTCCCTCTGTTTCGGAATGAAAAAGTTAAAAATACCAAAAAAATCGTAAATATACATGGTAACTAACAAAAATATTTCGGTTTGTGTAATTCACGATGCGCGATCCAACGATTCACGATGCGCGATGCACGATCCATGCATATATTATGTTAGTTATTCTTATTATTCTAAGTATGCATGAATAAATTTTCACAATATATGAGTTAGCTATAAACATCATACAACAATACTGGAAAAGAAAAAAGAAAAAAAAGAAGGGATAATGGGGAAACTTTACGAGATATAAAAAAGAAAGTCAGTATAAAGATACGAGCACGAGAAAAAATACATGAGGCCTCTGAAATCTTTATTTTATTGACGTCACACTCGCATTGTTCGATCTTTGAAAAGTCCATTAAAGACAAACAATCAGCGCGTTTGCGATATTCGTAAAAATGGAAGAGAAGGAGAATCTCTTGATTTCACTATGTAAATAAAGAATTCCATTCATTCGATCATTCAGCCAATGCGTTTTATGAGTTGTTTTCTTGCAAAAAGTCTACAATTCTTTGAAAAGAGAGAAAGATTGAATGAGATCAAAAATAATTAGTGAACATAAGAAAACATAAGAAATGACCTATTTGAGACTTTCTTGTTATTTAGTGCACATTTGCAGCTAAAATTATATTTGCCCTTAAGGGAACTAATTTTCGCGTTTTTGGGTGTCTACAGCGAAAATGATTTCCGCGAAATGGAAATTTTACTTGAAATTCTTAAAAACCCCTAGGAAAATGAAAGAATTTAGGCAAAAAGTGGGTGTCTACTGCAAAAATTAGTTCCGCAAAAAGCACCAATTTCATATCCTCGCACTAGTTCCAGCAAAAATTAGTTCCCTTAACCCTATTCGGCCTAGGGGGGGGGCTCTTTCTGTTCGGAGGTCAAACTATTGGTAATAGCTCCTGAAATAATAGAGCTTTTGCCGTGAAATTTTCTGTTAATTCCTAACTTTTATCTAGCTTCAAAAAAAAAAAAAAAATTGACACCTAAATATTTTCACACCTTGAGCATGATGACATTTCTGACAGTAAGGTGTCACAAAAATTGACACTTTTCCAATACAAATTTATTTTCAATGTCAAATATATCGTTTAAACCGTAATTTATTGAATATTTAGGATAAAATATGCATTTTAAACTCAGGCAATTTTTTTCTAAAGCCTTTGTTAGAATACAATAGCAAGTTATGAGAACAAAGGAAATTTTCGGTTTTTGCTCACTTTGGGCATGATGTGTGACGTCATCAAAAAAAAATTTTCTCGAAAGTTACCTTACGTCACAAGGATCTTGTGTGCCAAATTTCATCCAAAAAGACCCACTAGATCAAAAGTTAAGTTAAGGGGTGGTACAGGAAAAGCCCCCCCCCCGTAGTTCTGAACCGCCCCTAAAAGCCTAGGTTGAATAGGGTTAAGGTAGTTATTTTTGTTACCACATTCACATAGAAAATGAGTGCATACTCTTGTCGAAATCTGTGAGACCGCAGGGTGTCTACGGGACCTTGAAAACCTTGAAATTGGATTAAGCAACCTTGAAAACCTTGAAAGTGAATGTACAGTAATATGAGAGAATTCCTTGAAAGCCTTGAAAATGCGTGATTGTGACAGTATAGTTGTCTTGTTTTGGCTTGGGTCCTCACTTAAGTTTTGGTCTATGCTAAAGTTCCAAAAATTTTCTTGCTCGCTTCGCTCCCAATCTTGGTTTCGGCACCAAATACTGGTAGTAACCTCCATGCACCTTCTCAACACAGTCATATCGTACTATTTATGTCAATTTTAGTCTTGAAAAACCTTGAAAATACCCAATAAATGGTCCAAAAAACCTTGAAAAAGCACTAAAATTTTGCCAAAAAAACCTTGAAAACCTTGAAAATGGTGAAAAAAATTCCGTAGACACCCTGGACCGGCTAGTACGAAACGCAGGTTCAGGTTTCAGGTTACAGGTGCAGGTTACAGGTTACAGGTTGTATATATTGCAGACCAGATGGAATTTAAATAAACAATCTGCGGACTACGTCGTTTCATTCTACATTGGTTACGAACAAACGAAAAAAAGAAATTTGATATTTCGGCATTAGGGGTGTATAATATGAGCAGATTTATTTTTATTACAAGCAATTTAGTTATACACAGGAAACAAAAAATAGTCCTTGGAGTACGGGTTCATTTATAGCTTATTTCGGAAATATAGAACGTCATAAAGTTATTACAGTAGTTAATCCTACATACAACATAAAATGGGTAGGCTTCTTCTTACAAGGAATTTATTTAGGAAACATATCTCTTAACACTTTATTAGCTCTTAATGATACTATTGTCTCCACTTTTTGGCTCAGCCTCGAGATGCTTCATTTATGTATTGTTCTGCAGCAATATAAAAGTTTTAAATGTGATTTCTAAGCTTTTAAAACTTTATGCTTATAAGAAAGTTGATCGTGTAAAAGGCAGTTTAAAACACTATACACACTATCATATAGAGAAATGCTAAAAAATGTGACTCGTTAGAAGAGTAAACAGCAAGCATGTGTCCCGATAAATTAAAAAGAAAATCAATTCAAACGTTATAGCGTAGCTCTATTTTTTTAAACTAAAATAGCAAAATAGCTATAATATTATTTTCTAAACTCAGAAATCCAACAACACACCTGCACAAAACTTCTAAAATTATAACAAATACCCGATGCATTTCTGAAACGTTATATAGCGTTATAAAAGAAGTTCTTATATATTTTCGATTCATTAAAAAAGGGCATGTCGGACACGAAAAAGCGACACAGAAGAGAGAAAAAGAACCGCTGGCCAACGCACGCTGACCGCTCAGAAGCGGTCTGTGAAATCTAATTCACGGTCCATGTTTTTGTATGGATTTTTGTTCGCTTTTTGTTACACAAGGTTGATTTTATTTTTTTTGTTTCTTTCGATAAGTACGTATAGGTTTGAAAATTTTTTTACACCACTTTAATCACCAAGTCTTGCTCTTCGGATCGTGCTAATTATTTTTCCAAATTTCGACCTACAGCCTGTAACCTTTAACCTGTAACCTGAAACCTGAACCTGTTTTTCGTACTAGTCGCTGTGAGACTCACCCTGGAGGTATTCTCAGGCCGATTTTCACCCTGATATTCTTATATAAAAAAGCGTTGTATACTCGTTTAAATGAAAGAAAAAATCTTTGACGTCATTGTTAAGGCAGGCAACCTTAAGTTCTCAAAATCTCAGAGTCCCAAACAACACTCCCACCATTTTTCACAGTGTCATTTTCTGTGTCTTCATTTGTTTTTGTCATGTTTGTTTACATTTTCAGTTTGGTCTGCAATTTACACACTTTTCTACAACTTTTGGTATTTTTCTTTAGTTTTGTGAAATTTATATGTTTGGTCAGTATTTTATTCATTAATTTATGTCAATTCAATATCTACTTTGCATTTTCACTAATTTATTTCATTTTTTGTCAAATTAATTTTTGGTCTGTAATGTATGCACCTGTTCTGCAGAATGCATAAATAGAGGTCATTTCAGCCACTTGCCTCACTTCAACAGAGACATTCAAGGAGTCAACATCAAATTAGTCTCTTATCAATACAAACTTAGTCACTTTTCATACACTTGGTGTTAGTCCAACACACCCTGTGTACATGCTGCCTACACAGCTTTCACATTCAGGCCAGCTGGTGAGTTTTTCTCTTTTTGCTTTCCCTTCCTTTGCCTTTTGCTTTCTTACAGTGGCTATTAGGTTTGAGATACATTTTTCATTACTTATTTTTCTACTAGCATTCAATTATACTTAGCTTACACATAGAACTTTGTCATTCAAACTTCAATTTTACTTTATTTTCATATATACATTAGGACTTAGGTTTGTTCAATTTTCTATTTCAGTTTGAACATATCCAATGCACTTTACAGTGTTAACCGTTACGAACACGGCTTCCGCCTACCTTCATTGACTCCTGTTTGCTCATCTCTGACCCCACAGTCATGGAAAAGTTCTAGCGCGAAAAATGTTTGTATGTTTATTATTATAAGAATAGTGAATAAATGAAATAAGGCTGTTTTGTTCAAGTTGTCTGTAAACAGGCCAATCTACAACAATTCTCTAATTTTTGTTTTCGTATGATGATCTGTGTCCTCTGTATCGAAGTCTGTACAGTTACTAATCGACTAATGAACGTTTACTCTGTTACAGAAAAAAACATTTCTTAGAAACATCATTGGCTACATTACTTTTGGCATGTTCTTATAAAAGTATTTCACCCAACTGAATTGCAACTGGTGCTTTTATTTATTTGATTATTTTCTTTGTTTGATCTTTCTCAAAAAAGGTGAGTTTATACACGCGCTCTTCATTAAAAAAACGGTTCCCCTACTTTACCACAGCATTGTAAATGTTTGTTTATAACCCTGTCTTAATCCAATGCTTTTGGTTGGTTTAATCGAGGAAACGTTTTTTTAAAGAAAGAAAGCAAAACTGAAAGGTTACAAGATATTCATAGCCTGGGCAAAAAAGTTTGTTTTGATTTCTAAATGATTTTTGAGGTTAAAATTAATGCACGCATAATTTATATTGATTTTCCAGGAATACAAAAGAAGGAATTAAAATATGTGATTACTAAAACCTGTAAATGCATTATTAGAATAATTAACATAATATATGCATGGATCGTGAATCGTGGATCGTGAATTGTTGGATCGGGCATCGTAAATTACACAAACCGAAAATATTTTTCACCTTTTTTCTTTTTATCAGTTTGAGTTATTTATAAATAACTCAAACCGATAAAAATATATATTTTTACGACTTTTCTCATGGGTATTACGGAATACTTCAATTTTTCTTTCAATACAAGGACTGTTTTTATGATGTAAGAAGTATGTTGTACATTTCTTTAGAGATTTCAGAATTTTTGCTTATGCTTTTTGTTTGCTTATCCTGTTTTAACTTGTTTTTATTTCAATTTTAGATTAATAAAGCTGATGATGAAACCTAGATTTTCGAAATATATTTTAAAAAATTAAGTTGTTGGCTTCAAATGCCACAATGTTTTTACCCTTGTTGTCATCCCCAGTCCTTCTAGACGAACGGTCCTTACGATTTTGAGATTGCGTATTTTTCCACCCATCCCTTTAGAGCAATCTGATCTCAGTTTACCTCTGGTTGTTTCTTCTTTTTAATATTCGAGTGTCATCATCCTTTACAAGGCGCTTTTTGTGCGCTCGTAGTATGCGTTTTTAAATTTGTCATCTCCTTGCCACAGAAAGGGCACTTAGTTGTTTGACATTTTGGCTAAATTGCGTCAATATTTGTCGTCTAATTTTGGAGGCATTATTCGTGCAAATATTGTGCAAAATAAAAAAGGAACCAAAATTGACAGTGTTTGAGATGTCGTTCGTTTTCGGAGATAAATATTTTTACTGTTAACAATAGAAATCCAACGTGAGGACTGTAAAGAATCATTGTAAGAAATTTTAAAATCAAATTTCGAAGCTTTTGGAAATAATCTTGTCAAAATGTTTTCTCAGGACTATATTAAATGGTATTTATGAAATTTGAAGTTATAGATACTTGTCTGACATTTATAAATCGGAGTTTCCAAAACTCTAATCCTTACTAACTTGAGCAAGTTTGAATCCTTTTCAAAAATTCTCCACCCAGGACATTTTTATTCCAACCCCCCCGCTTATTAAGTTTTGAGATTTCTTCCAACCCCCCCCCCCGCTTATTCCAATCCCCCCGGCTATTAGGTACCCAAGAGTACAAATAAACATTTATGTTTTTGTTTTATCGGAATCCATTGTAATTAGCATCTTTCTAATGACCTCAATGACCTCAAAACAGCCGTCTCCTTCCAAGCTTTTTCCGTTTCTTTCTTTTTTCTGATTCATGTGCCTTGTGAATATTTCGCAAGATTAAATTGGGTTGTGGACACACCACAATGGAAATTTGAGGAAGGGCTACAATCAAATCTCCGCGAAATTTAATTCCGTTGAAAAAGCGTTAAGGGCAAAAGTGTAGAAATTTCTAGGTAGGAAACGAGGTGGGTGGTGACTGCGCACATCACGAAATTTGATTACGTCGAAATTTGATTAGAAAATCCAATCTAACCTTAGCCCCCCTAGCGATGAATTATTATGCTTTTGATTCATATTTGTGAAATCGATTTGTGTGAAACCCTAACTATCAAAGAACGACATATTTCAAACCCTAACCCTAACTATCAAAGAACGAAACGACATAGAAATAAGTGTGAGAATGTGTTGGACAAAGATAAAAGGCAAGGTCCTCTAAAACGTAACTCAAGTCGTTTTTTCCGGAACATTTTTTTTGGCCGTAAAAATCGGATTTATTTATTTGGGGAAATTTATTTTTATTAGGAAAAATGAGCATTTCTCGAGATTGGCTTGGTATTTTTTTCTTAATTTTTGCATAGTGAAATAAATTGGTAATATTTAATTTCTGATGGAGCCCAATTTTTGAAAAAATAATTTTTTGAGCAAATTTGGCCAGAAAAGTACCTAACATGGGTTTTTTAGACTAGTTTGATCTGTGATACTCACGGTAATCTATTCAAGCTGCTCGTTACACTTTCTCTCTTGCTATCTGTCCTATTTTTATCTGATTTTGATCACCAGGTAGGTCCGTTCAGCATGTTGCTTGTTTTCTTTTCATTAAGTTGCTACGAGTAGATTATGTGTGCGGCTAACTCCGGTGCACAGCCGTTTTCAAAGAAAAAGGTAATTAGTTGAAACGCATGTCTATCGCTGATAGGTTGAGCTCTAAAAGCTCTTTTTATGTGCTGTGGTCATGTGGCCAAGTTTTTCAGACTTTTTTATTCTGGTTGAAGAGTGGATAGATGGAAAGAGTGAAACAACAGGCAAGATGAACGCTTTTTGGGAGCGAATACACTCTGAGTGATTTAGATATCGCAAACCCTTATGGCGTGATAAATTCCAGTGCTGAAAAAAATGTGTTGAAAATTTTAGAAGTTATGGTCAAACTTAGAGAAATGTAGTGGTTGGTTTTGATCTGAAGAAACGCATTTGAGCTTGAGATTCCGTGCTAAGAGGAAATGGAAGTGTAGTGCCTTGTGAGGTCTTAATATGTTAGACATTGTGGATTGTTGGGTAAGGAGTTAATTTGTGTACAAAGTTTTAAGATAATGAAGAGATGTTGGTTGGAACTATAGGAAAATATATTAGAAGATTAAAATATTAAATATAGCAAAAAGAGATTATAAGATGGTCGGTAATTAGCGTCCATAAATGTTTATAAAGGTATTTGCCGGCTTCTTTGTTCTGTATTTCACGTGTTATTCCTCGTAACATATGGTTTTTATGGCGGAGCTTATTGTGGAAAGGATGTGACCAGTGGCTCCAAAGAATGTATGGGGGTTGTTGTGGGATGTGATACTATTGGAGTTGTTGTCGGACCTGTTATTGTTGTTGTTGTTGTGGATAGCAGTTGGTCTGATGTCTCAGTTTCAGGCGATGGATTAGTGTTTTTTTTAAGGGTGTTATAAATTTTTGTTTTTTCCTAGGGGTGTAGGTTTTGTAAGGGGGGATGAATTAAGGTTGGTGTTTTCTTTTTTTGATATTGGTGCTTCCATGTGAGTGTCTGGTGGGTTCATCTGAAATAGATTGAAATGTCAAGTTTCGGATTGATATGGGGGGTTTGTAGGGGTTCGAAATACCGTTTTCCTGTCAAAAATTTTGTTGAATCCCGGAATCCCGAAAATTGAAAAAAATATTAACACCATCACACCGGTTTGTACAGGTTCAAATACAGGCATAATGACAAAAAATAAGGCCAAATACCGTCACCATCTGATTTTAAAATACCGTTTTCCCGTCTTTTTTTTTCGTCAAATCCCGTCACACCGTAAATGTACAAACCCCCCATTGATACACAAAATGAATAAAAAAAGTACATAATATGATAGAAAATAATAATAGGAGTAATTAATCTTATAAGATAAATAAGTAATTGTGTAAAGTAAAAGTTATTATGTGAAGTAAAAGTTAGCTGTGTTAAGGTTTCAGTTTAGTTAGAGTTTCAGTTTAGAAAGTTTGTACACGTTTTTCTGGTGCATGTATGGTGAAGTATTTTCCGTGGCAGTAGCAGTAAAGATGTGTTGAGTGACAGTCACCAATGTGTAGTAAAAAATTGTGCCTAAATCAGTTTTTGGTGGTTATGATTTTTGAAACCATTATAAGGAAAATCATTTTCTATGTTCTTAATTTGTTTATCAGAGATAGTTTTCTATAATCTTAATGTGCTTGTCAGAGATAGTAATGTTTTTGTGGTGGCAGGATCGAAAATATAATTTTAGTGAGTGTGTGTGACTGACCTTAAAACCCTCTTTTAGAAGGTAAATGAAAATAGTGGTGTTGCTGAGGAAGGTATAGAAAATGAGTGGTATTAATTTTAGTTAAGTTATGGTTATCTTATAAATTATGAATTATGAACGAATTACATATTATGATCAAAGAGTTTCAAAGTTTATATAAATATGGTATAAATATTTTTGAAGTGTGTTGCACAGTACTATAATACTGTCCGGAGTTTCGGTAGCATGGGAAGATCTATCCCACGACACTGAAATCTTAGAAGCAAACGGGTAATCTATATCAATCTAATAACCAATAGTAGGAAAAAAAAAGAAAAGGAATATGAACAGCAAACAGGGTAAATAAAACCACAAACAGGGTAAACAAGGAAGGGGGGGTCCAAAGTGGATAGTTGTGGAAAGGAAATTTAAGTCGGTTCTGCTTGAGGAAGAGCTGAGAAAGTGTTCTTGGAGCAGATTGGACTTACTTTTAAGGTAACATCAACTCATCATTAAATATTTGTAAGAAATGAATCTAAACCCGCGCACCACTGCAATAAGAGTTTAGGTTTTAGCAATGTTCATAGGAATTGGGAGCATGCCAAAGTGGTTTAATGCACTAATGCCGTAAATTAAAGGTTTCATAACAAAATCGAGATGAAGTAAGATATTCTTGCCAGGTTTTTTCAAGTTTGTCATACAATACCTCTTTGTTAAGAAGGCTGTAGTAATCAATTACTTTAGGGCTAAGAAACAAACCCTACAGTAGGTGTAACTTCTTTTTACAGAAATAATGACTATATTAGGGTTCATAATATAACCCTTAAAATAGCTTTTATTTTATTTTCAGGAAATAATGTTTACAATAGGTTTTTTTAGGGGACATTACTTTAGGATTTTGATGTCCGAAACTTATTCCTCGAACAGCTAGTCCGATACAGTGTCCGATTTTGAGTTGAATGTCTGACATAAACAATAAACAAAAAATTAATAGAGATTATGTATACTTCAGGGTTAAAGAAAAGTTAGGGCTAAAGTTAGTAAAATAACCCTAGAACAGCTTCGATTACTTTAAGGATCTTATGAATATTTTAATTATCAGATGTGACTAAAAACAGTATTGAAAAGAAATTTATGTAGAAGAAAAAATTCTGATTCATTAAAAAGTTTAGTCACAGCTGATGATTGTACGTAAGTGCATGAAACTTTTAGTTTTTAACATTTTGATTATTGGAAAAAACATATTTATGAAGCACTACTGCTGTATTGTGCACTCTTTGGATGTTTGCTACGCATTATTCATTGACTATTTTAATTAAAAGGACCCCTCGCTTAAAATGATAAAAAGACACTCACTTCATAATCATATGAAAAGCAACTTTCTAAAGTATTAGCATGCAAAACTCTTTCTTTGCTCCATAATTAAAAATTACAAATTTTGATGTTCACTCAACTTTCAGAAATTTCAACTGGCTTCTGAAACCCTTCGAATTTTCTCCCGCTCTTGTCGCACCAATTTGTCGACACAAATGCGCCGGAAAATTACAGTACGAGTGTTGAGGCCGGCTCTGATTCGAACAGTCTAGAATCCGCGCTCTTCTCTCTAGAAAGACTCTTTGCTTGGAGTTGATTTGCGGGTTTATGGAGAATTGGTATCGGCTTCAGAACTCCCAATGAGCCCCGGTTGTGTTGGTTTCAGTCAGAAGGAGACGCCATTCTGTTTTCAGAGGAATTTTTCGATATCACAACAGGAACTAGCAGTAAGTTTTATGTTCTTTGAATATGTTGTTAGGGATTTTTGGACCAATATATTTTGATTTCCTAAAGATCACAAACAAGCGAGGGGTCCCTTTAATAAAAATGAAAAATGAATATTTGAATGAATATTTATTAGCTTCGATTTCCGAAATTTTTTTTGAAAAAGTAGTCATTACTTCGAAACATAGAAATGGAGACTACTTATGGAGATAATAGCTACCATACGGTAGCCTACGGTAGTCATTAATTCTATCGAGTAGCTATAATTTCGTCCAAGATTTTGGCTTAAATTATCGCTACTCTCTAGAATTGATGACTACCATCGTAGAGATAATGACTACTCGGGCGGGAAATTAAGACTACTAAAAATTCACAAAACCAACACCCTAACCCTAACCCTAATTATAGTGCTAGAGGGGGGTTCTGTTATGTGAACACGAGCTTGGTTTTTGTTATACAAACACAATATTTTTAAAATAGGGTTACCCTTTATACGTCTATAACTTTTGATTGAGGTTTCCATTTGGAATGGGACTTGAAACACTAAATAGAAAATTTCCTATTGAATTTAGGACTTGCGTCAACCCTACCCCTAATTCTTCAAAAATCAATAATTTTAGGGTTACAAAATGTTTTGTCACATGAACATATACCCAAATCCTAGCCAAATTTGAAATTAAAAATGGCTACCCTGAGGTCATTTCTAAGTTTTAGAAGCCAAAATTATCTCAAAATGATGTTTATAATATGGAGAATCGCTTCCATCAATCGGCGTTTAAATCCCAGTACTTTTGGTAAAAGTACTCAAATTTCGTCTGAATCCAAGTATGTTTGACGATCTTTCCCTATGGCCTTCGTTTCAAATCTCGTCTAGGAAATTTTTTTTTTGTCTAGGACGAAGTAACAATAAAAAGTCGCGATTTTTTCACAGAATGATTATTGGCCTTTCTACAAGGGCCACAAAAAGTTTCAGCTGAAAATTTTGATTTTTGATGGAGATAAACACGATTTGTTTATTTGTGTATTATGTGTTCATGTGACAAAATTTCAGGGTTGGGAACCTAATTTTGAGCACTTTCAAGACTCGTTTGACGTAATACAGTTTTAAGGTTTTGGAAACTCCCAAAACTCTCTCCGAAACAATGCAAATGCAAACTAGAAGTATTTTTGTGTTTCACTAAGCCTCTCCGAAAGTTTATAAAATCCCGGAAAACCGCCAAAACAACTCAAAAAAGTGTAATTGCCCATATTTCAAATTTTAAAATATAAGGCCATGTTAGAAGCAGAAATACCTTTCTAAATGTTTTGTTGGGATGAAATTTATGCAAAACCTTCGGCCCCAACGGCCTTTTTACCGGGGATCTGTTACCAGTCTCTCCCAGGTCCTAAAAACCTAGTTAATAGCCGTTTTTTGCCAATATCAACGTCCCTCAATATCGGGCTGCAAGCAAACGCAAATGACATTGTAATTAATTGAATGGCTTGTTTTTTATTCCTCTAGTGTTGCTAAACCCGATTCTTTCACTTAGACCCTGCCGAATGTTTGTCCGGGCACCTGAAGAGGCTCAGTTCCGTGTACAATGCCAAAATCGGTTTATCAAGGCTTTGTCGACGTATCTTAGTTTTTTTGTTTTTAAACTTCTAAACTACTTTCTATTTGAAGCGGATGAAAAGTAGAAAGTTGTATGCGTATTGGATGAGCGCCAAAAGTCATGCATTATCAGTTTTATTCCCTGGGGTTCATTGTCGGGCCCTACTTGATCAACAAAGCAAAATTCGTCTTCTTATAATTTAAGATTTGAAAACTTGGAAAGTACGCTAACTCAGGTTGATTTAATGTTCTTTCTGGCTTCATGAAATACTGTATAGGTCTTGATCAGGCAAAAAGACACTTCTGTGTTGTAGCTGGAACGGATAGGAAGTTTTTAGGGACTCAAACAGAGGTACGTCAAAACATCAATCTTTATTATTTACAATTTTAAAGTTCAGAGAATTCCCTTAACTCAGGTTGATTTGGCGGCTTTCCGGGAGTCCTTGTAGGTACAGGACTCTTCAATTTCGAGCATTTATTAACAGAGATGTATAAATGATAAAACACCATCTAATTGATCTAACAAAGGCAATTGAAGATCTTTATCCATATAACGTCCACCTAACGAAATGTTCAAAATCTGGCGGATTTACATGATGGTGTTCAAGCAACAAAAATAAGGTTGACCTTTAAAAATCCAAATTCCTGAATGAAGGCAATTATTTATGTCAAATAAAGACTGGTTTTAATGAAGTTGAAATATATAGAAGCCCTTCATTGGTTACAATGATTTGGTATTTTACATATTTCGCATTTAGAAATTTCCCCTCCAATCCTTATTTTGTCATGTGAACACATCGGAGATTATAATGACGACTACTTGTTTGAAATTATTGTCACCTTTCCATGACTTCATCAGTTATTCATATAACTAATTGATATTATTTTTAAAAGAGAAAGGTAGAAGTTTTACAAAAGTGTGAACAATAAAAACACCTAAAAAGCTACAATTTTAGGATATGTCCTAGATACATTATTAGGATGTTATAATATGATTAGTTTTTTACGTTAATTTTCTTGGTCGTATAAGTATAGGTCTCTTGCTTCTTCCACCAGTGACGCCCATTTATTTTTATCTACTGCTGTGTTGCGTCGTACCTTCTCCGTTAACCTCTTCAATACTTCTTTTATGACCTTCTGCCAGTTGTAGTTTTCAAGACAACCCGCTCGTGCAAAGCCGTCAGCAATCAAAGCGTCTCTTGCCCGATGGTAGTCTTTAGACGCAACGCTCCCTTTAGGCTTTGAAGCTGCGGCCTTCACGAGCTCTTTTGACACGTACACAAGGCACAGAAAATGCAAACGAGACGGCATCGAAGTCGGACAAACGTGATAGTCCAGTGCCTTTTCATAAAAGTCCCTCGGCAAAGATTTCCCTATGGATTAAAGTATTTAAATTACAACCTTTGTCTAGTAGAATTGAAAAGCAAGAGAAAGTTAACAAACATACTAACAAGACAGAGACCATCAAAATATTTCTAACAGACAATTAAACTAGAAAAATCAAAAGCTTTTAAGGACTACAAACTGTACAACTTTGTTTGGAAAATGCTCAGCAAGAAGTGAAACTACAAAAATCTGATCACTTACTTGAATTCGTTGAGTCTGCACCCAAAGCAAACTTGCGAGAAGTGTAACAGTGTTGAGGTTTATGCGGGATGTCGATTTGATCACATTCTAGAATATTTAATTTAATATGTTTATGAATTGGAACTTGGGCATAATTTTGGTCGTAACAAATTAAGGCAAAAAATCTTTCAATCAGTCGCCATCAAAGAAACCTTAAATGAATTTACCAACATAAAATTTGATTTGATGAATGTATGAATTTTGACATAGATTATTCCATTGATAATATATAATAGTATGTTACCTTTAAATAAATCTTTTGTTTCCATTTCATTAGGGTGTATGATGAAATGGCAAAAATTGACTTTTTTTCTGGAAATGTAATTTGGACAAATTTTTCTGGTAATTTAATCTATTTGAAGACTTTCTGCTGAAAAATTAATTCAAAATCTTCAAAATTGACCGTTTGCCCCAGGGTTTTGTAAAATCGATATTTTCAAAAATTTGCGAAAAACAGGGTTTTTGCCTGAAAAAAAATCCTAAAACCAGCTGTGTTGGTGCTACAGCCCTGAAATTTCGAAGGCCATTTCCAAAGACTTTTCATTTGGTCATTTACACTAACAGGTGTCATAAAATTGCAGTTCACATCTTCTGTACCAACTCTCACAACTTCACCTAAAAAGTAAAAAGAATGTCATTACTAAGTAAAAGATCAGGTGTTTCTTTCTCTATTCAATACAGTATTATACATATTTAAAGATGAAATAAAATCTAACCTGGGTAAAAACCATCCTCGAATGCTCCAATAAGAAAATCTCCAACAATGGGTGGCCAATCTGAATCTCTTGCCTTTCCAACCTATATATTGAAGAAAATGATACATAAAATTTGAAATCTAGAGCATATTGAAATGATAAATTAAGTGCTTGTTTCTCCTCTGATTGGTAAAACAATTCAGTTATCCTGAAAAACACAACAGGTTCATGGAATAGGTGGGTTTAAGATTTAAAGTTACCTCTTTTCCTCTAGAATTTTCTTGTTCATCGTGTTGAGTGATCAATTCATCTTGCTCTCCATCCACCTCTGCTTCATTGTCAGTTGTACTTGCATTAGTAGTGATTGCATTCTCAAGATCCATCATGTCAGCTAAAACTCTAAATTCCAGTTGAGATGTGATTAGAGTGGTAAAATTCTTCACCTTCTGCTCAACTGTTAAGCCACGTTGTTTAAACAAGGGACACGTCGTCTTCACTTTATAAAAGGTGAACTTTCTGAACCTGATTTCCAAATCCAATGCTTTTTGAAGCCCTTTTTCTGTACCATTCCAGTCTTGAACCAGGGTGTCAAGCTCTTCAATCGTAGTGATTGGCCCTTGGTGGGATTTTTTGCAAGCAGATACACACCTGATAACTTTGTTGCTGGTTGCCAGCTTGGCTGCATCTTCTTCATCAACAGCCAAATAACCCGGCAGAGCTATGGGAGAGTTTTAAGGAGCACATGATACAAGACTTTTTACGCCACCATAGTGAATTGCAAGCTGAGCAAATGACTTTATCTAACATTGCAAACATGCTCCATCAATTTGGAAAGTCTTTACAAGATTTCAATCTGCCTGATTTTGGTGTAGAGATTGTTCAGGAACAACCAAATGCTGCTGCTAATCGAGCGGAAGCCGACCGTGTTAGGCCATCCTTGAATGAGGCTCAAACCACTATAGCTGATGCTGTCATTAACGCTCTTTCAAATAATATTTCAACTGCTAAGATATTTTTTATTGATGGTCCTGGTGGTTGCGGTAAAACGTACACCTACAACTACATTATAAAGGAGGCCAGAGCTCAATCTTTCACTGTTTCCACCTCCTCCTGGACAGGTATTGCTGCAACACTTCTTGATGAGGGGAAGACGTGCCACAGTCTTTGTGTAGTGTGAATGTAGTGTGAAACCCAAAAGTACACATGCAGAATTTTTGAGGAATCAAGATATTTTTATCTTCGACGAAGCATCGATGATCCCCAAACATGCTCTTGAAGCTGTAGATAGAATGTTGAGGGATATTTGTAACAGTGGCGTACCATTTGCTGGAAAAGTTGTTTTGTTAGGTGGCGACTTTCAGTCCAGCCCAGGTTGTTGAAAGTTGCTTGAAAAGAAGTCCTCTTTGGGCCTCTAGCACAAGTATTTCATTTGAATCAAAACATGCGGACAGGTATCGGGGAGCAAGAATTTTCCAACTTTCTTTTGCGATTGGGTGAGGGTGCTTTGCCAATGAAAGCTCACGAACCATATCTAGGGTGCATCGAAATTCCAGAACAATGTGTGCTCCCTAAAGACTCTGATCTGATTCAACAAATCTTCGGAAATTT